>NC_056686.1:151785499-151912999 GCF_018350215.1 Panthera leo | reverse complement strand
GTTGGACGTTTAACTGACTGAGCCTCCCAGGCGCCCCGATATTAGCCCTATTTTAAAGATGAAGAAACTAAAGTTCAAAGTTTAAGGAACTTGCACTAGGACTCATATGTGAAGCTCTACTGGGACTTGAACCCAACTCTGTGTGGTTTTAAAGTCTACATGTCTAAGCGTGTTTGGGGATTGAGTTCCATTTCTACAAAGCATGGCGATACAAACTGAGTCTGTGTCTATTCCATCTCTCTCTGGCTGCGAGGCTTTAGTCCTATTCATCAGTCTCTCTTTCTTTTGCCTACTTACCATGTTTATAAAATCCCATAAGGGAGAGCAAGGCTTAACTTCTATCACATTCGAAACTGCTCAGCCTAACAGACAACATCAGCCCAAAACTGAGGCGCTGTCCTTAAAGAGAAAAACAGCTTTCTACTTAATTTGTTGAGATTAAGCATAACATTCAAAATCTCTGTGCCTATCGGTGAAAATCTGGATATGTCCACAGACATGTTCTTGCCCCCTCTTGATGAAATATATTGTGAGCAACACTCCTTCAAACACATGTGTGCTCATACATCACCCCAAGTGCTCTTGTGCACAATTAAGCTAAAGCATGCTGGCCTGAGGCAAACACTGTTTTGGTACCCACAACCGTATCTTTAAAAAGATTCTTTGCTCCTTCAGGGGCAATCCTTTTCCTGTGAGGGAATAAAGCCGGTCAATATTTAGGGACAAAAGGGGGACCAAGAGCTTTCAGCACGGGCTCCGCATTGCTAGATGAAGGTGCGGAAGGAACAGGTGAAGTCAAGATTTAGCGAGGAGATTCCCAGAAAGCAGTGCTGAGGGAAGACAGTGTGCAAGTCTAAGAAGCAACTTTTAGGCAGGGAAAGATTCCTTTCACGTTGAAAGAAAAAGAAACGCACGCAATGTGTCTTCTTCTCTTGTGCTTCTTGTATTTCTTTCTTATATATTCGTCACCTACGTTTTGATGCAAGCATCCCAGCTAGCTTCTGTACGGGCCCACCTGAAGCACTCCTGAGAGATTTCATTCGAGCTACTCCAGCCTGTCCCGTGTGAATAAGCACAGGTCCCCCACTCAGCTGGTCTCTACTCCAAGGATCGCGTTTCAAAATCTGTCGACAGGAATCAAGGAATCAAGGTATTTTCTTTTTCCCTGAATCACTGGTCAGTTCTTCTCTACTCCAGTTCTTCTCTATTAAGTGAGGACTGTGCTACCAGCCTGTGGACTCACCATTTACAGATCTTTTTTTTTTTTCCACCGAGATTTTGCATGGTCATGTAATTGATGCAATTAGAATTTCCCCTTTAAGGTCTGTCTCCACATCCACATTGTAAGCTCCTGTAAGCCAGTCTGTCTCGTATATCACCGTATTCCGAGTGCCCAGCACAGTACCTTGAGCCCTTCAGGACCCAAAACGCGTTAATAATCTTAGGTGGGCGAGAGAGGAGCGAAGAAATAATACTAATGGATCCCTTAGTAAAATCCAATAGTAAAAAGACTGAGAGAGGGAAAGCTACATGGAGATGTACTGGAAAGAGGAGCTCCAATGTTTTTAGGAAGAGATCAGTGATAGAGAAAACTCTGGCTGTGGGTGACTCAGATCAGGCCCCTTGTCTCTTAACCATAGAGAATACGACTCCGAATATGTGAATATCGAGGACTGAGTTGTTGGAAGACGTTAAAACTGGTTTCGACATTAAAAAAGGTTAGGAAAGAAGATGAAAACTATAAAAATATATAAAACTTAAGTTGTTTCTTTTCTCTGTTCCATCTAAATGAGTAACCATTAATGCCTGAAAAGCAGCAACAAACCCGGTATCATGTCATTGTATGTTCGTTAATTTTGAAGTGCTCTTTTTTTGTATGCAAAACACAATTTGATATAGTCTGTTGCCCATGTTGCATAATTACCTAATCCTACCTAGGGGGAAAAGTAAAACTAGACAGAAAAACTAAAGAGGAAGTTAAGGATAAATCAGAATCCACGATTCCCAATTACAACTGAAAACTATTTGAATATAACTCAATATTATTTATTGATCTATATACTATGGGGGCGATTTCTCAAACTACATACTATTTGGTAAAAGTCTGCCAGGAGTCAATCTGTAAGTCTGTGACAGTTCTGTTCTCTACCAGCATCACAAAGAAAGGGTCCAGGGTGCTTAGAGTTCCCTGAATGAAAGGCACTGTACAAGTAGAGAGTGGTGCATGTATTATTAACCTTCCTGCGCTTGTTTCCTCATCTGTAATATGGGGTTAATGACATTTCTGTACCTCACAAGAATGTTGTGCGAATTAATGTTTGTAAAGCCCTTTAAGATCCACGGATGAAAGATGCCATAAAAGTCCAAAGGTGGTAATATTATAGTTATTGAAACTGGAAACACCAATAATGCTGGGAACTGAATATATATTTGGTTGCAAGGCACCCCGTGTATTATGAATTCACAGGCACTTACAGAACCTCACCGTTTCAAAATTAATGTTTTTATACATATATATATATATATATATATATATATGATAAATCCCGAAGAGATATTACATATATGTTATAAGCCAAATGAATGTAATTTGTTCGTAAGTGGCAAAAACACAGTAACGGAGTCCACGTTTCTTCCCTGTATCTTTATAGAAAGCACTGTAGTAGAATACGTTGGATCTGTACTTGAAATTATGTAATGTTAGAACGGTCTGTTTAGAAGGAGGCAGTAAATGGCATGTTACAAATGCTAACATGATTTAATGAAATCATCTGTACCTCTCAATACTGCTATATTTTTCTATACACTTTGAATCTACTTAGTTTATAAATAGAAAGCAAAAAACACATAATAGCAATCTTTTTGAAACTGAAAAAGACAAATTATCATTTGTCACCTGTTTGAACTAATTCTAATGTGGGCTTTAAGAATTTTTCTAAATGTTTAAAAAGGCATTTTAGGGGCGCCTGGGTGGCTCAGTCAGTTAGGCGTCTGACTTCGGCTCAGGTCATGATCTCGCGGTCCATGAGTTCGAGCCCCACATCGGGCTCTGTGCTGACAGCTCGGAGCCTGGAGCCTGCTACAGATTCTGTGTCTCCCTCTCTCTCTGACCCTCCCCTGTTCATGCTCTGTCTCTCTCTGTCTCAAAAATAAATAAACATTAAAAAAAATTTTTTTAAATAATAAAAAAATAAAAAAGCATTTTACTAAATCACTATAATACGAAAATGGAGGAGAAAGTAAGTTTTCCAATACGGCAGCAGCATTTTTAAAATATTCAAATATCTCATGAAATATATACATATATATATATATATATATATATATCCATTCACTCACTTAACACTTCACTCATTCTTAATAATTGTGTTTATTTTTGCCATACATAATATAATAATTCAAAAATACAAAGTGTAGAACACATGTGAGCGTGAATGTGAATATATGTTTACATGTAGAGAAAACAGGCTGGAAACACGACACCATCCCATTACCAAACTTCATAATAACTACCTCTAGGAAGTGGTTTGTCATTAGGGGAAATGCAAAAGAACTTTCATGTTTTATTTTATACCATTCTATACTGATTGATTTTGTTACCAAAAGCATATATAACTTTTTAATTTTTAAAAGCCATATACACAGAATGAAAGACTGTTTGAAAGACTAAAAAACAAAAGTGAAGATTGATGAGATAAAACTAAAGAATTAAAGTTAGAATTTAAGTAACACACTAAATTTATTGTCAAACAGACTGAAAAAGAAGGACAAACAGTTTAAGGGAGGATTCATTACCCTTGATCATAATTTAGGAGAATTAACAAACACATCTGTTTTTGTTTTTTCAAGACACATCTTAAAGACTTTTTAAGATTTAATTAGAAGGAATGCAATTTTGTCTTTTAATCCATTGAAGCATGATTTTAAACTAAGTAGAAAAAAGGTTAACTTCAATGATAGTGGCAAGCAGTCAAGGAAAAACAACAGAGTTCACAATTAAGTCAAGGAGTCAAACAAACGTTATATTTAGAAAGTCAAGAGCTTTGTTTTGGCTGTTTTAGAGGTTTTCTCCAATTTATGGGAGGTTCAAGGTTACCTAGCTCAACATCCAGAGCTCAAAGTCATTGCAGAGTTTATTCAATATGAGAGTTCAAAGATTTAAATGTGTATTACAATAGAAAAATGTGAAACCTGGGACTGCTGACTTTATAAGTAAATTCTAGCAAACAGTCACATGGACCAGCATATCTCTAGACAGCTAAAAAGCAGAAAAAGCTATATTTAGAAATTTAAAATCAGGGAACAATAAAACATGTTTAAGGTCTTACCAAAAATTGTAAGTTCTTATACGCATATTTATAAATAAGACGCTTACTAGAAATTTGAATAACAGGTAAATAGAATTGAGAAATTATGTGACCTGAACTGCATTTCATCCGCTCTAATAACCATTATGTGATTTTTTGTTTTACCTCTACTCTTTACTTTTGGTTTCATCATATCATTTTTTTTTTTTTTTTAACCTACAAACTCCTTGGTTAATATCTGGCAAGACTGTGGTGCTATAGAAATGCAAGAAGCCAGTGATATTTTATTTAACTTTTTTATTTTGATTAGTTACACAGATATATTGACCTCTTGGTTTCCTTGGAATCGTCTAGAATTTCTTGTAGATAGGTAAATGACATTGTATGTCACTGTCATTACTGATTTCCAGCAGAATGTATTAGACTGTAATGAAGTGATCAGTTCCTGGCAGAGTGTTTAGTAAATGATAATGGCCAACAAACACGAATGAATTAATGAATTAAGTAGATATAATGCTTATAATGAAATTAATTCATTGGCTTACTTTTATGAAGCCTGTTGTAGAAAAATGTTAACTCCTCTGAGGTCTACAGGTTTCCATTCAAGTTACCTCCTTTTTCCTTTTTTTTTTTTCATTAACAAATTTAAGTTTTCTCATGTAGAGAAACTTTGTGATTAGTCCATCATTACTGAACTTCTCTCTCCAAGGACATGAAAAATACAGTAAATACCAAAGGACAGATCTTTTTCCTTATTTTTTTGCCCTTTTTTTTTCTTAAAGTTTATTTATTTATTTTGAGAAAGAAAGAGCGCAACAGGGGGAGGGCAGAAAGAGGGAGAGAGAGGGAGAATCCCTAGCAGGGATCTGTGGGTCAGTGTGCAGAGCCCGCTGCGGGGCTCCAACGATTGAGCTGAAGTCAAGAGTTGGGAGGCTTAACCGACTGAGTCACTCAGGAGCCCCTCATTTGTCCTTTTCTATCACCTTCACTAATTCAGCTTTCTCTGTCACTCTCTGGCCTGGTTATTCCTAAGGTTCTAGCCATAATTTTCTTTTCATTCTATACTTGCTTCGGGCTTCTATGATTTCCTTCAGACTCCTCAGATGATACATCCCATCTCAAATATTCAACTACATGAAATGTATCCTCAATCATGTTCACTTGTTCGTTCATTCGTTCATTCACTCTTTTATTCATTCACAAATCAGTTTTGACTCCAGATTTGCCCCCATTTTTTCTCAATAAAGCAGCCACGTAATGCTGCAATTCAAATCATGTCAGTTCCCGCTCAAAACCCTCATGATATTCCATTTCACTTAGAGTCTTTAACAGTAGTCTACAAGAACCTAAGTTATCCTTCTCCCTCTTAAATCCCTTATTTCATCTAATATTACTTCTCATTCATTCTGCTCAGCCACCTTGATGTACGAACACAATGTCCAGTCCTGCAAGAACATTTACCCTGCAATCTCTTTGGGGAACGCTCATTCACATGGCTTAGTCTTTACCTTCTTTAAGCTTTGGCTTAAATGATACCTTCTCAGCATGACTTCACCTGTTCATTGCATTTAAAAATAAAATTCTTCAACTTAAGTACTTCCTATCCACTTCTGTGCTTTCCTTGTCTTCTTTGCACCAAACACCCTTTAACATAAAGACTGGCCAACAATGGCCTGTGGACCAAATCTAGTCTGCCACTTGTTTTTATAAGATTTTATTCCAACAGCCTAGCCCATTCTATTTTGTATTGTCTATGGTTTGTTTTGTGCTACGATGCTAGAGTTGAGAGTTTCCAACAAAGACCAGCTGGCTTACAAAGTTTAAATTATACACTACCTGCCTCTGTACAGAAAAAGTTTGCCAGCCTATGTTCTAATGTATCAAAGAGCAGGCAGGGACTTGTTTCTGTTTTGTTCACTGCCCCTAGAACAGTGCTCAGCACACAGCAGGCACTGGAAAAACATTTGTAAATAAATAAACGAATCTCCTAATATGTGCCAAATACTGAGCAAAAGTTTTGCTTTTCATACACTGCCCATGCAATCCTACTACATTTTCCTGTTCAATTTGTTTCTCCCTAAGTAAAATAACACAAAGTCAAAAATAATGAAACCTAAATAGCATCATGGCCTCATTCCTTAAACCTCAAACATCCCTTTATTTTTTACTTTCAACCAATGACATTGCTCCATTTTTATTTGGACAAACAGAAGCAGTGAGAAAACAACCACAACACATTCCAACAACTATCTATGCCAACCTATTTGCATGTATCCCCATGTATTTGTATTCCTCCATGTTAAGTGGATGACTAGTCTCATATCCCTTAACAGTTAAATCTCCTTTTTTTCTATTCTCCTTAATAGCAAAACTCATCATAAAATTCTTTATACTTGCTGTTGCCACTTAATCACTTCTCATTCTTAACTCACTATAAGACTTTCATCCCCACCATGTCAATGAAGGCTCACTTATCCAAGTTGTCAACAATATGTATTTTGCCAAATCCAATGAATGATCAGTTATCAGTCTTCATGTTACTTGACCTCTAAGCATCTGGCAGAATTGACCATACCTTCCTTCCTAACATACTTTCTTCTCTATCTATCTAGGACACCACATTCTTCTGTTTTTCTTCCTATTTCATGACCTATTACTACTCAGTCTCTTTTACTGTTCCTTCCTTCCTGATCTCCAAATGTTCTGAGCCTCATCCCTGTCTCTCTCTCTCTCTCTCTCTCTCTCTCTTTTTTTTTTTTTTTTTCTAATTCCTTAGGCCTATCATCTATTTCTATAAAGTTTATTCTCATGCTTTTATCAATCTAGACTCTAGCAGAAAAACAGAAAATAGCACACTGTATGTGGGTAATGTGAGGAGAGTCTAATTAAGGAATTATTTATTTACAAGGTGCGAACACGGCATGGAATACGTAAGGGATAAGACAGTACCATGGAATAAAGAGCAGCAGAGCTCTGTTTTGCAATGGTGTACAGGACCAACTTTAACTGGCTTATGAGAAGAGACTCCTATTAAATTTTTGGCAGTTTGCAAGTCCGTTGTCAAATGCAGCCATTATTAAAAATTAAACTATATAAACTTACAATTAAATAAATATCAAAAGTAAAAGTCATAAATATTAAAATCCATAATTTCTCAATTATTTTACTACAATTTTTTTTACACATGTTTCTTCAGGTTTAGGTGTATTATAACTGTATGACAGAAATAATATATAATACATTACTTCACATCTCTTCTCAACTTTACATTCAATGATACCATACTGGTAGCTTAAAATGGGCCATGGATAGGGAATTTATACCACAGAAATTAGCACAGACTTGACAAAGTGATGGAGAAAATGTTAATAATACAGATTATACTTAAAACTGTTTCATGTCTATAACCATTACATTAGAAATAATAATTTAAAAACTTGGTAATATATTCTTCCAGTAGTCAAAAACTATTAACTGATTTACTTAATAAGTCATTCACATCATTTACAAATTCCAAAATATGCTTTTTCGTTTCACTTTCATTGTAGGCAGTAACATAAATGAAAATATCAACCAAAATTCATATTGGATCTGCACTTGCTTATCAATCATAAGAGTTTGGCAAAAATCAACAAAATTCTCTATGAAACTCAATCTCTGGAAACTCTGGCTACAAGAAATTTATTGTACTGCATATTTCATTGTTATTTGTAAATTGTGTTATACGCGTTCTTTATACTGGAAAAATTTGTAACACACTTCCACACTTATCTTTTCATCTATCTGTGTATACATATGGTTTTTAGAGACACGGCTGTTAAATATTTGCCAACATACAACTGTTCTGTAACCTTCCTGAGGCCTGAGGGAGCAAGGAGAATAAGCGTTGAGAGGAAACTCAAGAAGAAAGAACTATGTAGAGGGGGCCATCTAATAGGAGCTATGATTTTTGGTAGAGGGATGCAGAATGTCTTTAGTGAAGGGTTAGAAAGAAAAGAGAGATGAAAATAAATACTTTGACCTCATTCCACTTTCTCCTTCCATCTCTCACCAAGGTTCCTCATTTGGGCTGAACTCAAGAAGCCAAAGGGCAAAAGAGCATTTGCCTGCTAGAGCACAGAATGCTATGGAAAATAGTAGAGTGGATATGGAGGGGCAGATGGAAGTTATTCAGAACAGTCCACCCCTTCTTGCATCTCAACATAACATTGAGCTTAAACAGGTAGGAAAACTTGTGGCCCAGAGACAGCAGTTACATGTAGTGGGCTAGGTAATAGTCCCCAGAGACAGTAGGCCCTAATTCTTAGAAACTGTAAATGTTACCTTATTTAAAAAAAGAGTCTTTGCAGATTTGGTTAAGAATCTTATCCTAGATTATCTGGGTGGACCCCAAATGCCACCACAAATGTCCATATAAGAAAGAGGGGCAGAGGGAAAATTGAAACATTCATAGAGGAGAAAGCTATGTAAAGACAATAGCAGAGATTGGAGCGATGCAACCATAAGCCAAGGAAAGCTAGTAGTGACCAGGAGCTGGAAGAGGCAAGGAACAAAAAGATCCTATTCGAGAGCCTCTGAAGAAAATACAGACTTGCCACCACCTTGATTTTGGCCCAGTGTTATTCATTTTGGTCTTTTGGACTCCAGAACTGTGAACAAAATAAATTTCTGTTGTTTGCCAACAACACCCAGTTTGTACTAATTTGTTATAGCAGTCACAGGAAACTAATACAACACACAAAGTCCCATCAGATACCATATTATCAACTGGAGCATATCAGTTTGGTCATACTCCCACCTGATATCTATATTAGCCATCGTGAGCGTTATTCATATAAAGTAGTAAGGGGTCTGGGATAGTCACATAAAATAGTTGCTACATTCTTGCTTTTGTAGATACATCTGAGACTTAGGTTGGAACATGTCATAAGGAACTTTTAATGAGATCACAGGTGTGAGTTGAGGAAAAGGTTGCAAAGCAATTCAAGTCAGTACAATAGGAATCTGAGCCACTCTGCTTCTGCAGTTTATCTCTTCTAGACTTCCATGGTATTATTTATGCCATGTCCATTTTATAATAGAATTGTTCTGTGTACTTTCAATTTTATGGTTCCATGAATTAGATAACACCAATTAAAGATGGGCAATTGGGTACCATAGTACTTTGATACCTATGGCAAGGTGTTCAGTTTCTACCAGGTCCAAGAGCAAGTGAATGATTGCTAATCTCTTCAGATATTAGTTTGTTAGCAGAAGAGGGCATGGCCTTACTCAAAAATTCTATTGTCTACACTGTTTCTGCTACTAGAAATTGCCAGAGGTTCCATATTGAAGGTAAATGAGCTTATTACTCAGTCCACGTAGTTTAGCCTCCTGGGGCACAGAACAAAGTAAAGAATGGAGTGGATGTGTCAGTCAGCCACAGATACTTCTTTTATTTGTTTGTTTGTTTGTTTATTTATTTATTTATTTTGAGAGAGAGAGAGAGAGACAGAGAGACAGAGATAGAGAAGGAGCGGGGAAGGGGCAGAGAGAGAGGGGGACAGAGGATCCAAAGCAGGCTATGTGCTGATGGCAGAGAGCCCGATGTGGCATTTGAACTCATGAACTGCAAGATCATGACCTGAAGCAAAGTCTGACACTTAAGCAACTGAGCCACCCATGCCCCTACCACAGACACTTCTAATGCCATTAGGTTTGTTAGGTCATAATGCCAAGGTGTAAAGTTTCTCTTGCTATGAGGCCCATTCAAATCTTACAACTTTAAGGTTGCCCACTAAATACATGACAGTAGCATGCCTACATGTTTCCTCCAAAAATCCAACTGGGTTCCTTTCATTGTGACAGTGCAGCAAATCAGTTCCATTTTAAATTGGATCTTCTGACATGTCCCAGACCCCTGGACTTCTAGCAACCTCACTAAAGTGATAGTGTTTTCATGAGATCTATCTCCAACTCTGGTATACATGTTGCTTACTTTTTTTTTTCCTTTTCTACTTCTTCTTCCCCCCCACCCCCCAGAGAATGTAGGCAGTGATCACACGTCACTTACACTTAAGGTGTCTTCTTCTCACTTAACAAGTCTAATGATTATACTATTTTGTGAAATATCAAATTAGTCAAGTTCTCTCTTGACTATATTTTGACAGAGATGAGCAGGCATAGGTTAGGCCAAGAGAGTAAAGGTATATTGATATCCCTGCCTTGTGAAAGAAACTGCTTCTGTTTCTGTTTACTAATAAAGGAAAGGGGAAAATGCATTCGTTAAGTCACAGGTGTCAGGGGCTATACTGATTTCCTCCAGTGAAGATACGACATTGGGAACATCAGATCTGATTGGCATCATCACTTAATTAAGTTTCTGGTAATTTATTCTCATTCTCCAAGACCTATCTGACTTTCACATCAGCCCCCAAGCAAGTGAGAAAAATGAGGATATTATAGGATTCACCATCTATGTAATTGTTCAAGTATTTGGGGTGGCACATCCCCTTTTTGATGAAGTATTGCTTTTGGTTTATCTTGGCAAAGGAAGACACAGTTCCAGGGGCTTCAACTTTGCCCTTATTCTGCAGTAGAACTCACTTCATATCAGGAAATTCTATCATAACGTTTTCCTATTTTTACTATGCATTTTTGGCCTGTAGGAAAAACAAAAAAAGTGGATCTGAAGTCCCTCTGGATACTTTCTGAAATGGACTTGGACCATCTGATAACAGAGAATTTATTATCAGATCTTCATAAATCCCAACCCTGGCCAGTGGACCTCAGTGGTATTTCAGGACTCCAGGCATTAGAATTATTGAGAAGAGATATTTAATAACCCCTAAAGTCTATCTCCCCCTTCTCCAGTGCAGTGGTTCTCAAAGTATGGTACCTAAACCAGCAGCATCAAAATCACTTGGGAGCTTATTAGAAATATAAATTCTGGTGTCTCTACCCCAAACTTACTAAATCAGTAGGACCTAGAAATCTATGTTTTAAAAGCCCTCCAAGTGATTCTGATGCATGCTTACGTTTAAGAACCACTGCTTCAGGAACAATCAATTAAATAGCTGCAAGTACCTCCGAAACAGATGTGGAGGAAGAGTCATGATATATATCTGTGACCCTATTGCCAGGTCATTCCTTGAAAGGTCTGACTACCTTCTCAAATAAAGGCCTCTAAGTCTGTAAAGTAGCTTAAGTCTAGAGACAAGGTAAAAAGAAGTAAATCCCCATTATTGTAATTCAGGTTAATTTTATGTCCACTAGGCCTAGGATTTTTCTCCCTAGATATACCAAGTAGCTCCTCAGTTAGATGCCCTTTTGTTTCTAAAAACTCTATGATCAATTAGCTGCTGCCAAAGATCCCTGAAAGTCAAATCAGAATGTTTTCTGATTATTACTCCATTCTGATTATTACTCCAGCTATGTGGCTTATTATGGTAATTTTATCCACTTTGTCTATAATAAATAAGCACTCCTACTTGGCCTCGAATTCTCTGGCTTCCTATTAGTCCCATTGTCATCATAAAATGCAATTCCATCATTCCATGCCCTACTATAAATGCTGGCATAGAGAGAACAGCCACCAATGAGCATTGCTTCAGTTTTCAAGGATACTGGTATCTCTCCTTAACAATGGATTCCTTAAGGTCTTGATAAAGGGCATGTTCTCAGGGCCCTCTTGGGTAATTCAAATAAAGACTGGCTGATCTTGTTACACATAATAAACCCATTCTAGTATTCTCATTTTCCCAAGACTTGATTCCTTCCCCTATATTGTGTCAGAGAAGTTATGTTATTCAACCTATTCAATGTCAGCCACAATTGATTGAGCCCTGGATTCAAACAGACAACCAAACAGACCTAGGTGCTCAACACAACACATTAAATCCCAAATCCTGAGGAATAAATTCTTGTCAACCTAATCCAGCCTTATATTTTTTCTTCCTTGATCTAACACCTATATAATTCACTCCCATATATATTCTCTAGACTCCTGCCAATAGAAATCAATGATATTCTTTAAGTCTTTCATTGTTAGGATATTTCTCCCTCAAAGACCCAGTCTTGTACTTCTCTTTCTGGCTACATTAGAGTCTAATGTTCATTATCAATCTGGAGGCTTTTGAGAGAGCTGGAGGTTGATCCTAGGAAGAATAGGCTTCAGATGGCAAAACTACTACCCTAGAGTCAGTAACTAAAAGGCTGGTTCCCTCAAATACTGGGGGAGAGGTTGCTTCTGCTAGAAAGGCATACAGGAATTCAAAGTTCTCAGCTCTGTTTTTTGTCTGCCCAAATGTCCCAATTCCAGCATTGAGATCCTTCTTCTTCCCACCAGTTCCTTTACCTCAATATAAAAGACTTGATGGGTTTAATTGGTGGTCAAATCTTCAACTGTTATATTCGAGGCATGGACTTGATCCCAGCTATATTTTATCAGCTTCAGGAGATGAAGGGCTCCTTCAAGCTGCTAGAGACTTGATTTTTCTGTACATGATCACAGCTGGATATTCAATTTCTCCTTTTCCTTTCATATACTCCCTTACGACTATCAAAAGAAGGCAGTTGATGTCACCATCTTTATAATTACCATTATTGCCGTAGTGATAACTGCCAAAACCACCTCACTGCACAACACTTTTCCCACTTTACTGGTGTTAATTTAAACAATCATAATGCCACTGCGTGCCACGGATTAACCATGCCCCATTCCCCACCCTAAACCCCCACCAAGACAGTTATCAATGCACTACTCAAACATGTGAAATATAATCCCAGAATTCCATTTGAGAGTCATTTCCTGGGGCCACTTCCAGTAACAATTACTATATTAGTCTTAATAGACCATAGGGAAGGAGCCTGGGGAATACTGTATTATTTTGTGTCCCAGCAGAAAACAGATGGCATACTAAAATTAGGATAATCAGAGGAGGATTTGATAAACGGTGTTTCATAAAGGGGTGAGCAGGGTGTGAGGAAACCATAAAGTATAATGAAATACGCTATGGTAAGTAACAGCAGGTGGTCTGTTACCACTCCTAGGACTAAAAGGGTAAGGACAGCAGGGACAGCCTAGAAGCAAGAGAGAGAAAGCTGGGTAAAGAGGGACACTTGACAAGAACTATGGCATTTGGTTGAGGGGGTCAGACAGCCCATTTTAATATCTTAGAGAAGGAGCCAGGGTAGCAAATGAAACTTCAACTTCTCCCTCTTTCCTCTCCATTGCAAAGGTTTCCCATTGGAAGAAACTAATCAAAAGCCAGAGGTCAAGAGAATCCATTGTCACCTCCTGTGACTAAATCAAGGGGAACTGGACAAGAAACAGAAGGTATCCACCACAATATCGATTATTTCCAACTCAGCATCTCCAGCCCTAATCTCTCTAATAAGGGCCAGACTTTTATACCCAACTGTCTGCTCAAGATATTCTCTTGAATACCAAATATCTCAAATTAACATATTCAGAATGGAAGTCACTGTTTTGCCCTCCTACGCTTACCTATACCTCACCCGCTCCTGTCTGCCCTATCTTAATGAATGTCACATTTTCTCATTACTCAATTCTAAAATCTAAAAATCATTTTTTTTATTTCTTTCCTCACATCCATCATAAAATCTTCAGTCTAAAATATATCCCAAATCAGAATACTTTCTGTTACCACAACCACAACAATTCTATTCCAAATAATGATTATCATTCACCTAGACTACTGCAGTAACCTCTCAACTTGACTCCACAATTCTGTTCTTGCCCTCCTATACTCTATTATCCAAATAGGAATCAGAATGATCTTCTGAAAATGTAAATCAGACCGTTATTACTATCTTGCTAAAAAGTATGTCATTAATAGTAAAAATCTAAACTCCTTATCATGGCTGAATATCCTGTATCAGCTAACTCCTATATACCTCTCTACATTCATTTCCAACCACTGGCCTTCTTATTGTTCTTAGAAAATACTAACTTCATCACCATTTTAGGGTCTTTGTATTTACTGTTTTTATTTCTTAGAATGTTTAACCTCCAGATCTTCAACTGATTCTCTTGTATCATTTAATTATATGACCTTATGTCATCATGTCATCTCATATTATATCCTCAGAGGGTCTTCTCTAACTATCCAATCTTACATAGTACACACCTCTAACCTTCTCTATCCACTTATTTTGGTTTATTTTTTTTCCCACTATCTGTTCCTTATTGTTTCATTTGTTCTCGATCTCCCTCACTAGAATATTAAGTTCTGTAAGTGTAAGTAATGTGTGTATCTTGTTCATTTTCTATCTTCAGTGCCTAGAACAGTGTCCAGAACATAACAGTTACTCAATAAATAGAGTCAAGCACATAATAATACTATTGGGTTTAAAAAGTCCAATCTCCTAAGATAAGCACTTACTGTAAAGTTAAGGAAAGGACCAAGATAAGCCTGGGGAGCTTACTGGTAAGAAGCCCCAGGGTCCAGGCCCTAACAGTCCATTACCTTATATCTGATTTTATTTATTGTGGAGTATTTATTGGGTCTTTCTGTGTGTTCTGAATACACAAATGAATAAATAAATGCATGCATAAATGGGAGTGTCTGTTTAGCACGTTCACATAACTATTCTAAAACACTGTTACTCCACATATCCACTTATAAATTCATCACCTCCCTTCCATCTGAAAGCACGCTACTTTCCCCTCTATGTATTTCTTATCTTGGTAATGATATAACAGCCGACTCAGTCATTAAGGCTAGAAATTTTGTAAACCTTTAAATTCTACTCAGTTAAGTCACTAACATGGCTCAAACCTATTTTTTCCTTTTCATTTTCTGTAATAATTCCCTGGGTCATGACCTCTTATATGTATGGTTTGTTAATTAACATTCACTAATCTTATCTATTGATTTTTTTAACTCATCATAAAAAGTACTGTTGCAGTTTTTTTCTAAAGCCTGGGTTAGACAACTCTGTGTGTCCAACGTAATCATCCAGATCTTTACTACTTGCATCCTCATGTCTTAATCTACCATGCACTTCCTTATTTCCACTGGTCTATACTTCCACCATCTTGGAATTCTCTATTTTCCTTCTTTCCAACTTAATTCTTCATTCATTCTTCAAAGACAAACTCAAGTACTATTTCCTTTATAAAGCACTCTTTAATTGCCCTAGTCGGGCTTAATTGTTCTTCCTCTTTCATTTCAATGCACATTGATTGTGCTTCTTTCTTCCTTGAATTATAGTTATCACTATGTCTATCTCGGTTGCAATCTTGAAATTATCTTGAAAGCCACGACTATGTCTTATTTACTCCTTAATTTTCCCAGATTCTTAGGATAATGTAAAGCCAATGTGTATACTAGGAATGAAATATGCATTTCTTTAAGTGGAATTATAAATTGGCATTTTTGCTTCATGCTATTGAGGAGGATTTTTACTGACAAATTCAGAGTATTTTTGCAACTTTTCCAGTGACTTCCAAGATGAAACAATGATTTCAAGCATCCAAAGTAGCTTCTTACTTTTTAAAATACTTTCAAAACTACACATTAAAGGTCTACAGTAGCCTCTTCAATCGCATTGCCACTGATCTCAATTTTTCAAAACTACTAGATTTTTTTCTAGCTTTATTGAGATACAATTGATGCATAACATTGTGCAAGTTTAAGATGTACCATATGTTGCTTTGATACATTTATATATTGTGAAATGATTACCACGGTACGGTTAACACTCCCATCACCTCACACAATTACCATTTCTTCCTCTTTGTCTTCTTCCTCTTCTTCCTCCTCCTCCTCTTCCTCTTTTCTTCTTCTTCTTCTTCTTCTTCTTCTTCTTCTTCTTCTTCTTCTTCTTCTTCCCCTTCTCCTCCTCCTTCTTCTTCTTCTTCTTCACTGAAAACATTTAAGATTCTTAGCAACTTTCAAGTATACAATACTATATTGTTAACTATAATCACTCACTATTCTGTCCATTAGTTCCCCAGAACTTATTCATTTTATAATTTGAAGTTTGTGCCTTTTGACCAACATTTCCCCATTTTCCCCACCCCCAAACCCCTAGCAACCACCATTCCACTCTCCATTTCTATGAGTTTGGCTTTGTTAAGGTTCCACATATAAATGATATCATACAGTATTTGTCTGTCTCTGTTTGACTAATTTCACTTAACATAATGCCCTCAAAGTCCATCCATTGTTGTCATAAAAGACAGGATTTTCTTCTTTCTTATGGCTGAATAATAGTCCATCATCAGAGTTATTAGACTGATTCTCTGATTCTTCATGGTAACGGAGACTGGCTCTAATGCATAGGCATATAGCCATGCCAGTTTTCATGCAAATTGTCAGAAATGGTAATGATCAAACCCTAAATAATTAAGGATAATTTATGGTACATCACCTCTCTCACAGTTGAGAATATTAATAAGTTATAGTATTTCTCAAAAACAAACAAAAATGTATGAACTGGCTTCAAAATATTAAATATTAATACAAGCAAGGAATGTATAGTTTATGTGAGTTTTATAGATATTTTGAAGTGATAGACAATTTAAGAGACTCATTTGCCAGTCTAATTTAACAGTCAGAACTTAGGGTTCCTTAAGGAACAACTGCCAAATGAAAAAATAACTCTCTATTAACAATGAAGCATTGCTATTTATAGGACAATTTGTGCCTGTGTACCTGCATATACAGTGTTAAACCATTCAGTGTAACTTGATAAGAGTCTCAATATGGTATCTTTAGCTATATTCATCCTGAAGTGCTAACACAGACTTCTAGGTTTCCTTGATCCATAACAAAGGTTGCTGAACAAGGGTCTTAGATGCCTCCCCTTTGAGTTTTTAAATGTACCATATTGGAGAAGTCAAGTCTGGATCACAGGTGACCTTACTATATAATTCTATATTTAGAAAAAGGTTAATGTCAGGAAATCTATACATGCATTTCAAATTTGGACCATCACAGTTTCTGGAGATAGTGTTCCACTTGTAAACATACATAAAAAATTGCGTTGTTTAAGGGGCACTTGAGTGGCTCAGTTGGTTAGGAATCCAACTTTTGATCCTGGCTCGGGTTATGATCTCATAGTTCATGAGTTCGGGACCTGTGTTAGTGCAAAGCCTGCTTCGGATTCTGTCTCTCCCTCTCTCTGCCCCTCTCCCACTCTTTTTCTTGCTCCCTCTCTCAAAATAAATAAATAAGCTTAAAAAACAGTAAAAAAAAAAAAAAAAAAAAAGTATACGCATCTTTTAAAAATCCTCTCCTAGAGTACTGAGAGATTATTGTCAGTGTGGTTCAAAGTATTCTCCTCCATAGGACATATCTATATGTTGGTTGGGAAATTTCCTTCATTAAGAGCTGTTTCAAGGCAGAGCTAGTAAGGCAGAGAAAAACTCTATCAGCTGATGGGTCTTCAAGTGGCACATGCAGGCAATAGATGCTATTGGTTTCTATCAGTGTAAGATAGAATGTTTTCTAGATGTCATAAAAAATTGGCTAACAGGGACGCCTGGGTGGCTCAGTTGGTTAAGGGTCCAAATCTTGATCTCGGCTCAGGTCATGACCTCAGGGTTCATGGGGTCAAGCCCCATGTCAGGCTCTGTGCTGACAGTGCGGAGCCTGTTTGGAATGCTCTCTCTCCCTCTTTGCCCCTCCCCCACTTGAATGAGTGCTCTCTTTCTCTCTCTCTCTTAAAATAAATAAACTTAAAAAAATTAGCTAACAAATATGGATTTAAAATACCTGTAATTCATGCCATCTAGACAGTTAAGATCTTATGAATAGATTATAAATAAGTAATTATTCTAATTTTCATGTCAATACTTTTTAGAATTTAAAAGTGAATTTAATGGCTTGTGAATAGATACTGAGGAGACAGAACTAAAAGTAATGGCTACCAGCTGCTCAATATTATTAAATAACTCAGTCTTGATCCCATAAAACTTCTCTAAATCACTGATATAGTTGCTATTTTGCAAAGGTTATGCTTTCCAGTGTAATTCTGGTTAGGTTAATAAAGCTACTCTGATTCAAGTTATAGGTATGGAAACTCCTTAGAACAGAATTAAAAAGAAAAACAAAAACAAAACAAAACAAAACAGAGAGGTTATTAAGAGTCCAAGAGTCCATGTACAGGCAAAATAGGTGGGTAGGTAAAGAAAGAGGAAAATAGAAGATAGAAATAACACAGATGGAGAGCGATGAAATTTGTAGGAATGTGTTGAGTGCTACCTGTTGGTAATTTGAAAAATATTAGCAAAACAGACCCCCACCACGAGAAAGAAAGGAACTGCACAAAGCAGACACGTTGCAGGAGATTTAGAATACCAGAACAGCAGGCCAGCTCCAGCATTGCCAAGAAAGCTGGGAAGGCAAGTCTAACAAGTTCTGGAATGCCAGGAATTAGAAAAAGCAGAGAGTAAAAGGACAAATTTTATTATCAGTGTTCTAAGAGTGAAGACAGGGTTAATACAGAGTTTGTTGTTTTTTTTTTTTCCCAGGTAAGGGGCACCAGGCTAGTAACCCTGATTTTACTACCAAATAGATCTAGCGTAGGAGTGATAGAACAGACTTCAACCCTAGAGACCCACTCTAGGAGTAGCATGATAGCTCTTTAGAGTTAAGGGAATAGTTGATGGGATGCAAATTACGATGGCTTTTTTTGTGTGATATAAAAACTATACTGGGACCACCAAATGGGATTTAAATTGAGCCAATGCTGCTTAGAGTTGTTATGCTAGTTTTTTTTTTTTTTTTAATGTGAAGTATAAGTTAGAAATGTTCCCTTTCACACAAAAGGAAAATGAGGAAAAACATATAAAAACATGTACTACGATGAAAATGTTAAATATATATAATATATATAGGATTTTCTAGCTTATATGTTATATACACAAAATTGCTCTTAACTATCAAATAGCTGTGGCCAAGTCATCTCAAATAGGTCTGTTTTTACCCATCAGGAGTTTAGTTACTAGTTGGGCATATTCAGGTACCCTGCATTTGGTTCTTGCAACTTGTTTCTCCTGTTAACAAATGCATTTCATTGTGACTGCTCTTATTCCTTTCTACATAAAATGTTTGTTTACAGTATTACGGACTAAATTGCAGCTTGCTTTCTTTTGCTCAAGTCTGTCACCATAAAATAAGACGCTTGCCAATTCCAATAAAGCATTGTCTTGTATTGTAAAGACTTTCAGGATTTGAGTGGAAGCAATAGTAACAAAAAATGGTAGTAAGAACTGAGAGAGATGATTTTACATAGCAAATAGACTTTAAAAATCATTACATAAAATTCAAGTTGATAATATGTGGCAAAAAAAGAACACAAGAACAATGATGATCATTTTTCACTTGCATTTTTGAGAAAAGATCAAGTCATTTAATATCTTATATTATCAAGTATCAAAGGACTACTCAGTAAAAAGCTCATTCAAGAAGACAGCCTGAATGAGAACCGTGCTCTAATTTTATGTTTCTATCAGACCCAAAAGAGCTCCTTTCTGTAGTCAAAAAGTATTTGTGTAAGACTGGTGCATTACTGGTTGGAGAACAAAATGAGAGTTTGGCTAATGGCTAGCACATTCCTTAAATTTGTAACTGAAGCTGTAAAGTCATTTGGATACTGGATGGTCGATGGTAAGCCTATTTACAGCATAATTCACAGTAAAATAATAATTATGGCATTATTAATGGCCTGCAGTATCACTTTACATTTGTCTCTATAATGCTTTCCACAGCACCATCAACAGATAGACACTGAGTAAACAATTTTTTGATGATGAAAATGATCACTTGGTTGATTGACTTGTAGCTTATTTCTTGTACAAAAAAAAAAAAAAAAAAAAAAAAAGAGTCCTTCCATTAGCTGTTTCTTCTTCTAGGAACATGAATCCCCAGACATTTACATGGCTGACTCCTTTGTATCATTCGTATTTCAGCTTAAAGGATGCTTTCTTTGACCACCAATCTAAGCAGTCTCCCCATTACTATTTTATTTTCATTTTCGCACCTATGTCGGTTCGCCAGGGCTGCCATACCGAAATATAACAGACTCGGTGGCTTAAGCAATAGAAATTTATTTTCTCACCGTTCTAGAGACTGCAACTCCTACATCAAGGTTCCTGCAGGATTGGTTTCCTCTGAGGTCTCTCCCCCTGGCTTGTAGGTGGTCACCCCCTCGCCGCCTCTTACAGTTCCCATCTGCACGCAGGGTTATGTCTGTATGTCCTAATCTCCTCTTTTCATAAGGGACCGAGTCAGGTTGCATTAGGTCCCACCCAAAGGGTCTCATGTGGACTTAATCACCTCTTTAAAGGCTGTGTCTCTAAATACGAACAGACTCGGAGGTATCGGGGCTATGGTCGTGAATTTTGGTAGGACACCATTTCACATAACAGTATCTAAAAATATATGGAATTATAATGTCTCTATATATTTACCTGTTTATTGTCTTTCCTCTCTCATTAGAAGGTAAGCTCTGTGACACACCTCAACTATGTCCTCAGCACTCAGATCAGAGCCCGGCACACAGTAGCCACTTAGCATGTATTTGTAGAATGAACAGGACCTATAAATGGAATGGCAAAAGCATTTAATTATCAAATCCTTCACAGCTGTACTATTATAATTTCAGTAAGCTGACATTCAAGAGTCACGAAAAGAAAATATTAAGTTTTTTTTTTTTTTTAATCTTAAGGATGTTCTTTTCCACACATATACAAGACTCTTAATTTATAATGAAAAGATACCGTACGTCTACCGATTAGATCTTTGACTCATAAAGCAGTGGACAGGCCCTACCTTCAAGACAGATGGTGTGGCAAAGAGTTCATTCTGCTCAAAAGGAATGAGAATCGCTGGGAAGGCCGAGACAGAAAAAATAAAATATTATTTTTCTCTACTAATAGTGATTACCACCTCTGTGAGCTAAGAAAACTAATTCATGACTGTGACAGAGACTACCAGTTGCTTCCTAATATCTACTTTTCCATTAGTCTTTCTTAACAGAAGCTCATGTTTTAGGTGAGTACATTGGTCACCCATCTAAATGACTACATTTCTCAGCCTCATTTGCCGCTGACTTTATAGCCATCTGATTTAGTTCTGGCCAGTAAGCGGTGAGGGAAAGTGCGCAGTGATACATCAGGAGATTCTCCTTAAAAACAAGAGAGGGTTGAGCCTTTTTTCCCTTTATTCTTTCATCTTCTTGCCTGGAAGATGGATGGGAAAGCTAGATTCTAACAGCCACCTTGGACCCTGAGAACGAGGACCACATTCGAGGAGTGGTGAAGTATTGTGCTGGAGGAAAGGAGCCTGCATCCGTTATGACTTCACAGAGTGGCTATAGCAGCACGGGACTCCTTCAATCTTTAATTAATGAATGCGAGAGAGAAATAAGACGGGTTCAACTACGATCATTTTGTTTTATTTTCACTCATATAATGATCAGCATTCCTTTCTTTAATATTCATTGAAAGACTGCGTAGTCTGCAACTGGGTAGGGTCTATGATCCCTGCAATTCCTGGCTTGCCTCGAGTTTTTTCCTTAAAGCCACTCCTTTCATAACTGTTACACTGAAGCAGAGGCTTTCCTAAAATTCGCAGATATACCACACTGTATGAGACTGCTTACATTTAGAGTTTGCTTGTTTGTTGTTTGTTTATTGTCCTTGAGGGCACTCTCGTGCTCTCCCACGGCATCATAATTTACTCTTCAAGTAGTGCTTATCACAATGTAGTGTAATTGGCAGTTTACATTTCTGCCCGCCTCACTACACGATATACTCCTTGAGGACGGGAGTCTTATTTACTATGCTAGCTCTAATACTTTGTACAGATCCCCGCCAAGTATTAAATGCTCATTTAATGACTAGATATGCTTGCTAATATTTTATCTATCTATGCATCTCTTTTGCTGACATATCTACTCCAGGAGAGATGGTTTAAAGGCAGGTGTTATTATAGTTCCAATAGGCTGGGTTGGACCTCGCTTATGATACTATGGTGCTCTTTAAACCCTTTGTGGAATGTGTAGCATGTTAGCAGTGATTCCCAAAGTATTGCCCTGTACTAGCATCAGAAGCATTATAGCTTTAGTGAGATTGCTCAAGCGGCTAAATATAATGATGATGATAAATAATGTTATATAGTCATGGGGAGTGAATGTGACATGGTACTTACGAACACAAACTCTGAATTTTTAAACAAAATTTTTCAATGTTTATTTATCTTTGAGACTGAGAGAGAGAGAACGAGCAGGGAAGGGACAGAGAGAGAGAGAGAGGGAGACACAGAATCTGAAGCAGGCTCCAGGTTCAGAGCTGTCAGCACAGAGCCCGACGCGGGGCTCGAACCCATGAACTGTGAGATCATGACCTGAGTTGAAGTCAGACGCTTAACCCACTGAGCCACCCGGGTGCCCCAAGAACACAAACTTTGAAACGAGAAGCCCGAAGATCAAAAGTCCAGTTTGACTACTTACTATCTCTGCCAACTAACAATTCTATTTTAGAGGTGTTATCAGAATTAAATGATTTAATAATTAAGTCACAAATAGATGCATTATCTTTTAAAAGTGCCAAGTTCTTAATATGGCATATGGCACACGGAAAATGCTCAAGAGTTATTAGAACTCAGTGTCACATTTATTTCATCTTTCTGTCCGTTACGGACTGCTGTCTTTCTTGTTATTTTACCAATTCTTTCTCAACAGTGTATTCAATGATATACTGGTCTAAGTGGTCTAATGTGGCAACAGCTTAGACTGCCAAGTTAAGAATGATAATTAATGACTCATTATAGGGTTACCCTTGTAAAATAGATCCGCGTAGATCTATGTTGACTTTGCAAAGTAGAGTGTTTGTTTTTGTGCCTAACTTCTGCTTGCAAAAAACAGAATTATAGGAACACTTTATATCCCAGGTCTTATATTGTGAACACACACTTATGTATTAACTATACATTTTATATTTCTTTTAAAAAGATTTTTTTTCTGTAAATTAGGCATTCATTTTCACTATGATAATAAAAGTCATTCTTAATAAAGTAAATTTACAATAGAGTTTTTACCTTTTTATTCCTCAAAGACCAAGAAAAATAGCTCTTAGTTAAGCAGCATGTTAAATCTCATCTCAAACACTGTATTGACTGAATATCAGTCATTTAGCACTTAATCTGTTTAGTGTAACTCAGTGAGACCAAAAACGGGGAAACTAGAAGAAAACTTCTAAATTGAACATGACATGTGTATAAATATCTTGTATCCAATTTGTAATTGCTTTAGTACATTCATCTTATCCTTCAATGATACTGTAATCCTATATTTTGGGAATCCAGTCACTATGATGGGACATCCAAAATTAATTTGCATGACTTTTCACTAAAATTAGTAAATAAATATGAAACAGGATAACATTTTTTTTCCAAATTGCCATCATAATTACATGGGAATTAAATTTGTTAAAAAATGTAGATTGAGCTTTGTTCTAATTGGTTTACATTTAAAGATTCTTTGATCTGTGATAACAGTAATATATATTAACATGTTGCATTTTAAAGTGACACTGCCTTTCATTAATCAAGTGTCTGTATGGTTGATTAATTTGTACAAGGTTTAAATTGCTATGAAAATTTATCATTCATAGCCATGATCTCCATTTACATATATGTTAATTATGGTAAATGTAATCTTTTTCTGAATCCTCTGGGCTGCATACTAAAAAGACAAAGTGATCAGAGTGACTACTTTTTCTATTACAAAGTGAACTCTTCTGTTAGCACAGTCTGTTGTAGTTGTCAGAGAAGCTGGGCTAAAAACATTACAATGTTTTCTGCTAAAGGCAAGTCCAAATTCTAAAGATAGTATTTCCTTTTCAAGTGGTTTCTTTATTCAGTAGCTATAGCATTTACACACAGAATTACTATGTTTATTTACCATAGCATTTAGTACTATCTCTGCATGCTGCTGGATTTTTCTTTTGCTGCAAAGCGTTCTCTTGTATTAACTCTATCATTAATAAGCACAAGATAAGTTTTTAATACATCTGTAAAGCAGAATGACTTGAAGTTAGAAAAGTCTGTAATACAGCTAAATTAATTAATTGTTAGAAATAGAAACCTTTGCCGTTACACAATTTTAAAACTACTTGGAAAGATTCTGTACAAAAAAAGGTAATATATGAAAGTCACAGTAAGACTCTCTAAGAGAAGATTAGATTGATCTTTTGTTTTTGCAGACAAATACTTGGTACTTGAGAAAACTGAGTTGTTGATGGTTTTTATCATTTTCTAGTTAGGCATTTAAATAGCCAAGATAAATACAAATGTTATGATCTATGGCACTAAATTTCTACTGGACATTTTTTTCTATGTGTTGATCCCAAAGTATTGAGTGAAGCTGGAAACACGAAGCATGGGTCTAGCGTTCCACAGTCTCACCATTAGCCTTTCCCTTAGGAATGTTTTCTGTAGGTTTTCCCCAAATCCAGACCATGCTAACCAACAATTATTTTATTATTAGTTTTTAAGAAATGCTTTCCATTTTTTCCCTGATAGTGACCTTCTCTCTCTTAGCAATGATTGATTTGGAGAAAATTCTAATATATCCTAAGTGAAAATGATATCGCGACTAATGTTTTCGAGCGAATGTGATAGGCTTTGCTAGGCAAATGTTGGGAAATTTAATTATTTCTATTAAATGTCTATAATTTCATGCTTAAATTGTTAGTATTTACATAATATATTCACTTCAAGAGAAGCCTCATTTCTTAGTCACAACTTAATAAAATTAAAATATCCATCTTCGAAATCTTTGCAAGCATAGCACCTCTGACTACCTGACGAGGCTATTTTTAAAGACACTTATTTGGTAATTTTCTTATAGTCAGCCTAATCACAGGAGAAACAAACTAATATGGCACCTGTTCTGATAGATGGATGTTGTACCTTTCATCTCCTGATCTCAGACCTTGTAAGACATTTTTCAAAGAAGCATCACTTCCCTCACCACAGAAATGCATCCACCTCTAAGCTGGAAATAGCAAAAGCATAGGGCAGAAGATGAGGAATATATTATCCAACTAAAATTACAGAGAAATTTTAAGTAGGCAGAATATAATTGCCCAATTTGGAAATTAGCCAGGACACAGGGTTTAACATCATCTTTACTCTTTTGAAAAGTGCCATGGGATTTTTAATAACTGCTGGTGGTCAAGACCTTGGTTTTACCCTCATCCATTAGACGACACCTCCAGCAGAGCAGTGCCCCCTCATACCATGCTGGGGCATCAGTTCAGTACTGACTCAGTGAAAATTGTGCCACCTACTGAATCATCCACGGCTCATCTTAGAGTGCCCTAGCTTTTAGGTTTTCTCTGGAGAGCTGTTATGAAAGATGGGACCAGGCTCCATGATGCTTAATTTATGAGATTTCAAGGTTTTCAATGGTTAAGATCTCAGACCTGAGTCTTATTTTCAATTTTAACCAACAGGGTTTTCAGAATTTCTTCATGCTTAAAGTCTATAATGATGATCTTGAGGATCAGTCTCTACAATGTACACATCTCTCCTTGGAAATAAGGGAATAAAAACATTGACACACACCTACATAAACATACACTTATATACACTGAGACAGTGGATGAAAAAGCAGATTCCCTCACTTGTGACATATTAGATTATTTGAAAATGGAAAAAGGACCATCCTTTCACTCAAATGAACTCATGTAAGCCACATTCTACAAGGAGCTTATTTTTCCCCCCAGATTTTAAAGAATCTAGGAACAAATACCTTAAAAAGTAAATGCAAACCTAGGGGGGAGTGGACTTCAGTGGCCAAATAAAGTGAATTTTTGTAAAAGAGAACTTTCATCCTAGCTTTCCAAGTAAAACTTTCCTATCTACAAAAGAATCTCAATACAGCTTGACTGTTCCAAAAATAGCTGAAAGAGGATCAAGTTTTTTAGACAAGATTCAGGTACGTTCAAAGGTAAATGGTAAAATGCTGATGTTTCTTGGCCCCTACGATTTATTTTATCAATTTTCTTCATCCATGTTAATGTGTGTACACTGTATATACATATATATTTGTATACATATTTTAAGGGCTCTTGCTATTTTCAGCAACTTTGGTCTTTGAAATGATTTTCAGAAATTCTCTTCTGGCTGGTAAAAGTATCAGTATCCTGGAATTGAGAAACTGTTTCTGAAAGTGTTTCTTGAGGTGTTCCTTCTGGAAATAACATTGAGTAAATCCTATTGCTGGTGTGTGAGAAAAAGAGATAGTTGGAAATGGTTATAAAGAATAGATTGATACAATATAGCTGAGGCTGCAAAAGAGATTTCAACATATCCCTGTGTTTTCCCTCACTCTTACTGGCACCAAGGATTCTCAAGTTCTCTCTCTCTCTCTCTCTCTCATAGTCTTCTATTTTCCTTTTCTGATATCATCAGGTTCAACTTTCTCTATCACCTATTTTTCCTTTTAAGAATAATCTATAATGGGCAATTCTTGTTAAATAGAAAATCTTTCTCAGCTCAGCCTATTTCCCAGAATGCCGGTATACAGTTCTGCTGTGATTTGATCGTTCCTTCCTAGTAAATTAACAGCTCAAATATTGGACAGTCGGAAATCAGGGAAAGAAAAACTATTCTAGGCAACTTAAGTCTGATTTGGTAAATTGCTACTGCTGTGATATAGTTAATATGCCTCCCTAAGTGCCTGGTTGCTACCAGATGGAAAATGAATCACTACCTTTTTTTCATTATCAACGGGAAAAGCACAGTTGATAGGTATTCTTCCTATGTTAAGAATGAAAACTTGAGACAGAAACCCTCTCTGACTAGGTCATATAGCTCCTAAGTAATCAATGAAAAGGTTTAGGTAAGCTGTGGATTGTCAGGGCTTTGATAAATGTGTAATGTTGAGAAGACTATAACTTCCTACAAAGTTGAGTTAGAAATAGGAATTGTCTTTTAATTTCCAATCTAATAAAACAATGCATTAGATTGTATTTTTTTTCCATTTAGGTACTATCTTTCAGTACTTTTACACACATTTTTCACATATAATATAGCTATTTTGAATTCCATCATGTTTTTGTTTCCAATGTCATTTTCCTTTCTTGAAATCCCATTCTCTAAACCACTGTTTCCTTCCCTAACCTTATTCTTGTTACTCTAATTCTCAGCTACCTACTACACTTGCTTAAGGAAATAATTTTGGCTAAACATAATCCCCACAAAAAAGAAAGAAAGAAAGAAAGAAGGAAAGAAAGAGAGAGAGAGAGAGAGAGAGAGAGAAAGAAAGAAAGAGAGAAAGAATAAAGAAAAGAGGAAAACTGTAAGCATCCCTAGAACCAATCAGTTCAGTTGTAATCTGTTAGTATTTCAGCTAACAAATACCAGGGTCTATTTCTACCAACAACTATTGTATATGTATACAATCAAGAACATATTTGCCTTTCTAATCTTTTGTAAGTAAGGCTACTACTAAATATAAAAAATTAAGAAAAAAGTATATATATAAAACCATTCTGGATGCAATATTTGTTACATTTCCCCAATTATTGTTAACTGAAATTTGCATGTTTCTCTAATGTATTTTTCTCCTTTTTAAATGTTTATTTGTTTTGAGAGAGATGCACGTGCACAGGAGAGGGGCACAGAGAGAGGGAGAGAGAGATTCCCAAGCAGGTTCCACACTGCCAGCACAGAGCCTGATATGGGGCTCGAACTCACAAAAGGTGAGACCCTGACCTGAGTCTAAACAAAAAGCTGGAAGCTCAACCACTCAACCGACTGGGCTACCCAGGCGCCACTTTAATGTGGTTTTCTATTAAAGCATTAATTAATTCCTTGTCAATGCACTTCAAACAAATGATTGTAACATATGGTTGATTTTGATAGTCATTACCTCAGCCTCTTTCTCTTAGAAATGAAATGAAAATGAACACACATTACAGTGAAAAGGACAAAGGACACGTGATTTCCTATACCCAAATATTTTCCTCAGTAAAACTCTTTAAAATCCTAGAACCAGGTCATCAAAATTTTATATGAATTCCTAACCATAAAATTTGACAGATTAAATGTAGCTTTCAAGTTAAATGCTGGATATATACATTAGTCACTTAGGCTGTATTAAAGGCATCCTGAGTGCTTTGATTTTGGAATGAAAACATGTAAATAATGTTACATGTAAAATTGACAAATTCCCATATATAATGGGTTGAACAGTGGTCCCCCAAGAGATATGTCTACATAAAATTCCTAGAAACTGTAAATGTTACCTTATTCAGAAAAAGGGTCTTTATAGCTGTAATTAAGTTAAGGATCTTGATAAAAGGAGATTATCCTGATTTCGGTAGGTCCTAAACCCAATGACAACCGTCCTTAAAGAAGACTCACAGAAGAGAGACACAAGATAGAAGAGAAAGAGGCA
Source organism: Panthera leo (assembly GCF_018350215.1). NCBI lineage: Eukaryota > Metazoa > Chordata > Mammalia > Carnivora > Felidae > Panthera > Panthera leo. Next base: position 151,884,269 of record NC_056686.1, on the reverse strand, counting down.
AAACAACAGAAACAGAGATTAGAGTGGTGTGGGTAGAAACCAAGGAATGCCAAGGACTGTAGGCAGCCGCAGTAAGGTACGTGAGAGGCATGGGACGAATCTTCTCCCAGAGCCTCAGTGGATCATCACAGATGCTTTGGTTTCAGGTTTCTAGCCCCCAGAACTGTGAGAGAACAAATTTCTGTTGTTTTAGCCACTCAACTGGTGAAGGGCAACCTCAGGAAATGAATACACTGTATAATATGTATTGAGACACACAATGTGGTAATGGTGAAAGTGGCATAGGAACAATAAGTCAACTAATAAAAGTTTCAAACGGATGAGTAATAGTATGAAGAGTTTGTTTCATGCATTTAATACACTGTTATCAGAGTCCAGTGGATTAAATGATCTAAATCTCCCACTAGAGCTAATATCCAACTATAAAAGCTAATAATTTACCTCTACTTTCCTCAAAGTACAGGGGTGAACCATACAATAAAATTTTATAAACTTGGACCACAATCATCCCAAAGGACCTGAGATGAATAAGACATGACATGTTCCAACAACTGAAAGCAAATAACAGAAACCAAAAAAACTCACATGTTTGGAATATGGTGTGAAGGAAATGAAGTGTCTAGAAAAGAGACCCAGGAGACAGGCAAAAACCAAACTGTGCAGGTCTAAGTTGCTGAAGAGACGACAGTGGCCTATACTAAGTAAGTGCTTTATTTTGTTGATTTTTATACCCTCAAATGCTAACAACACTTCTGGGACACTCATAGTCTGAATGGGCAAATTAATTTTAAGATTATGAAATAAGATTTCATCATGTTTACTTGACGACAATCTATTTTTGAGCACACTCAAAAATCTACGTGGTGCTGGTCCTTTACGTGTAAGTTACTTAAGAAGGTTTTACCATTACATTCTGGAAATAGCAGTCAATGCTCAAGAAATAATGTTGAATGAACAAAATGGAATATTGGGCGTTCTTTTGGTAGTCACCAGAAGGGAATCAGGGACCTGGTGGGGGTCTGAACTAACCTGGGCTATATCATATGCAACTGGTATTGTTAGTGTTGATACTGGCTTTAGTGGCATGGCCTGTGGCAGCCTGCCAACTATCTTTTTTTTTTTTTTTTTTTTTGCCGTAAGGTAGATGTTTCTTGACCTGCTCTTCTCATCAGGACTGCTATCTCAACCATGCTTAAGATATCTGCTGCCTCTATCTGTGGCTACAACACTAAAATTTCTTATAACTGACAAACTAATTATAGTCACAAATACTCCCACAAGGCATTATCTAGGCGATACTTTGTTAGTCTAATTCTAGCAACCATATGCACATAAACAAAATACTTCTATTTTAATCTAATATTTTATTTACTATTTCACTAATTAAAACTGTCTTTCACTTCATTAAATTAAATGTTTGATAATGATGTCATGATGTACGTAGAGAAGATCAGAATTTCGAGAGCAAGACCAAAATTTCTCTTTTTCCCAAGGAAAGGAGATCGGTTCCTTATAATTACAAAGTTACAAAATTCACATGAAGAATGGCTATATTTGAAATTCAGTGATATGTAGATAACAAAATAATTTTTTCACATTTGTAGAAGTTGTGGAGGGTCATTTCAGTTGCAAACTGATTCAGGTTTTCATGTTATAGTCTCATGAGTGTAAAAATTAAAAAAACAAACAAACAGGTATGTATACCATAGGAAAGGATATATGAATGTATACACATAGGCAAATGTATGCTTAAAGAAATACTTTAAATACTGCACAGAATTTCAGTTTCTCAACGTTATAGCATGAAACAAGCCCTTCCCAACCCCCAGAAAATCCTACCATTTTGGAGACAAAAATACTTATTAGAATTAAAAGTTTTCATACAAGAGTACCAGGTATTTATTTCTGTATATCTTGAGAGCTATATTCAAGCTTATGCTCAAGCTTTAAGATAACAATAGTGTAAGCTCTAGGGTGGAACAAAAGAAGGGAAAAAAATCCCAGAAGTTCCCAGAGGTGGTTAGGGAAAAAAAGGAAAGATAAGAGAAATGAGGGAATCAAAGAAAAAAGAATGAAGATTCAAGGATGGGTAAATCTCCTCTTTACTTAGCTTTTCAAAAGGTTTGTGATAACCAGCTTTTGTGTAAATGGATTTGATGGCTCTGGGCTGAAGGTGACTGACAGCTGAATCTAGGCCCCCTCAAGAGTGTCACCCTGGGGATTGCCATTGTTGCAGACGGTTTCTTCAGACTGACCCAGAAGAATCATTATCTCAAGGGAACTCTAACAACAGCCACCCCCGAGCAGCCTAAGAGCTAGAAGTAAGCAACTTAGTCTCCCTCTTGAGCAGTAATTACAACGGTAAGGCAAACAAGGTGTGTTACTGAGTGAGTTGAGCTTAAGTCTTTCTGCAACCTCCATTTACATACATACATACATAAATAAACAAATAAATAAATAGGAAGTATTCGACATCCAAAGATTTTTCCTAAGCAAAAAAAAATTTAACATCCCTCCCACCCCGCTGCCAGTGTTTTGTTCTTTGGAAAAATAAACAGACCTCTGGGTCATCCTCAGGAAATGCTTGACTGAAGAAGGTAGAAAAGGTAAATGTTTCAGAATCTTTCTTTTTCAGCAAATCTGATATGTTTACTCTGGGACTACTTCAGCTAAGTCATTACTAGTCAGCTCAACTCTGGGCCTATTGCTTCAATATCATAGAAAACAAACGCCTTCCGTAGCGTGCTGCCTCAAAGGCAAGTTAACGAGGTATTTCACCCACCTCGTAGCCCTCTGCCTTCAAGCCCTGTCCTGCCACTCTCCAGGACCCACGCTCACCGACGCGCCACGCCGCCTGGGAAGTAGGCAGCAATTCGCCTTCCTCTAAACTTACAAAGAGGCTCTAAAGGTACCCTCTGGGTGGTGAAGGAGTTACCTTAATCGGACCTGAAAAATAACGCTGATAAACGTTTCAAGAGGCCCTAACCACAATTAAGCCCATTTTAATGGCCTTAACTTACCAGCTCTAGCTTCTGAGTCCAGCCTCCATCTTTTCCGGTGGAGGGTGGGACTTCCTGTCTGGGGCTGGGAGTATCAATTTGGGAACGCAAAGGGAACTACCAGGCATTTTCCAAGGGGACGGGTTCTGCTGCCTGTGGAGCTGTTTGGCTCAATGCCTTTCTAAATTAGAGATAAAACAGTCACTTCACAAAATAAATCTTAGTCTGCCTTAATGAAAATTAACAAGTTTTCATTGTCTATGACTTAACTTAGTGGAGACTGATCGTAAAACACGCAACACAGCTTTCCTTGCCCAACTCATTTGGTTCTCCTTTCCTACTCTACCTGCAAATGTGTCTGTTTCCTTACTGGTTTCTTTTTCTTGCTCATATCTTTATTTTTATGTAAAATTACTCTAGAAAGTACTTCATGCGGCCAAAAATTTAGCATAATTCCTGATATAGTAAGAGATCAATATGTATTTGCTAACTTTTTTTTTTTTTTTTTGTATTTGCTAACTTTTGATCCCTGCTTTGAAATCAGTTGTTCTAAGCTGGGCAGATCACCGTGCTCTACTGACTGAGCCAACCAGAGGCTCCATACATTATCCTGTGTGGGTTATTGCTATATGTGATTGTTTGCAGAAATATTTCTTTTTTCTTTTAGACTTGTAATAGAAGAAATTGAGGCAAGGTAGTAAAGGTTCTTGAACTTGGGCCTAGAATCTTGATTCAGTCATGTTCAAGCCTGGCAAATTACCAAACATCTCTGGACTTTAGTGGACTCACCTATAATCATTTTTTAACAAGGTGGTTTATGAGGATTTAATGAGACAACATGTATAAAAGTCCCTGGCTCATAGGAGATATTCAGTAAACTATGCCTTGGGCAACAGAAAACATTTCTGATGGTGAAATAATTTCAAGGTAACAAAGAACCTTAAGAACCTAACTAGAAAGCAAAAATTCTCTGCTCTAATTTCAGCAGTACCAGTGATTGGGATATGACTCCAGGAACATTACTTAACTACTTTGTCTATTATCATCATTTATAAAATGGGATAATAAAGTTTACCTCCCTTACAAAGGTCCTGTGTGCTATTAAAAACAAGACAACGGGCCCAACTCGGTGTCACTCATGCTAAGCTTTACATTGCTAAACCGAGACAATTACAGTTTTGGTTCTCCTAGAAATGGATCTTAAACGACTCAATCAGGAATGGCCTAATCAGCTCTAGTTAGGTAATCGGCCTGATAGAACACTGGCATCCATTAAAGGAAAGTAACCTTGGCATAACCAGCCTGGTTTTTTTGCTTAATATAACTTCCTTGTTCCTGCTCCACTCTGCCTATAAAATTCTTTCATTTTATACAGCTCCTCGGAGCTCCCTTCTATCTGCTAGATTGGATGCTGCCTGATTCAAATTGATTTTTGCTCAAATAAGCTCTTAAAATTTTTAATATGCCCCTGTTTATCTTTTAATAGAACATTAGATAAATAGTAGAAAACACCATGGTGATAAAGAATATTGTATAAGTCAACTTTTATTATTCTATTTTGTATGATAAATGCTGTTTTAGACAATAGAATGAGTTAATATGCAAAACATTTTTGTGTTAATTAAACATAGGATTGTGTTTAATCATTTGGTTAATTTTCCCTGAACATTCTGTAATCTTTATATTAGAGTTACTATTAACTAGCACAGCTTGACAAATGCTTCTATTCCTCTATTTGTGCATGGTGCTATTTTCAGTGAAGAGAAATTATTAGAAATACACTGGTTAATAGGAATGGTATTCAGGAGCTTTTAATGTTGCTTTAGATAGATCAGACCTGCTTGTGAATGTTTCTCTGAAGTCTGAAAATAATGACCACGCTCAGTTCTTGGTCTAGCAAAAAATATCTGGGCCAGGCAACCCCAAGAAGGTTGCAGATTCCAACACAGTAGGAGACTGACCTATTCCTCAAAAAGATCATACTGCTGTCGAAGTCCTACCTCCACCAAACACATAACTAAGCTGCAGATAAAAGTTGAGGTATTGGTGGTGGAGGTTGAGGAAGGAAGGCGAATTTGTTGGAAAGGGATAGATGGTCTAGTAATAACTACCTAACGAGGAAAACAGCACAGTGATTAAATCAAATGTAATGTAGATTAGCCTTATAAATCGTTAACATTGTTTAGCTGTTTTCTTGCCTTCATGATCCTAGAAAGCTATTCACCCTGTTGCATTTATCTACGTACCCGAAAGACGAGTGCAGTAGGCATACTCTTCGGTTAAGATAAATTATTTTAAAAACCTCAAATAATATCCCTGTGTGTGTGATGTATGAAGAAATCAAATGCTCAATACCTCTCTCTTTCAATTTACAATATGCCCGCTAAAGGGATGGTAGACTGGGTTGGGAAATAAAAGGAGGAGAGTTTAAGCAGAAAATACTGTCATCTTAAGGCATACCTTTTCTGAATGATTACTCCTCCCTTATTCTCCCTGTCATATTTATTTTCTTCTTTGCTTGCTTGTCTCTACTTGGGGGGGCAATGTTAACAGAAGGCTCCCTAGTGGACCTGACCTTCACTGAGGTACTTGCCAAAGTGAGGTTTTAGAAGAGAATTCTTGAGGAGAACTCACAGTGAGTAAAGGGGCTCTTCTGTCTCAATGCCTAGGGAAGAAGAGAGCTAAATATATAATTATAAAAATTAGGCTTAAGTTTAGGAACAGTTTGAAATGCCAACTAGAGCCAGAATAGTATAGATATAAGGCCCCTGGACATGGAATCGAAGACAGGCTTACCTTCATCACTTACAGGTGCGTGACTCTCTCTGAGCCTCTCAATTTCTTTATACGTATAGTGGGATAATGTCTCTTTTTATACTTCACAGGATTGTTATTGAAACCAAATAGGATTATAAGTGTAGAAGAACACACACAGACACACACAGACTCTCTCTCTCTCTCTGCACATATATATCTATATCTATATATCTCTCTCTGCACATATATATCTATATCTATATATATATACTATATACATATCTATGTATATCTATATATATAGATATAGTATATAGTATATATATCTATATATATATCTATGTATACATAGATATGTATATATATATATACATAGATATCTATGTATACATAGATATATATATAGATATATATATGTATATATATAGATACATATGTATATCTATGTATACATAGATATATATAGATATATATACACGTATATATATATACATATATATCTATACATATATATATCTATAGATATATATCTATATCTATAGATATATATATAATCTAACATGGGGTTTTCATAATGTTTCGAGAGAAGTCCAGGAAGATCTGGAGGAGTCAGTCCATAGGCAGATCTGTGTTTCCTGCTTCCCAGACACCAGCTCTACTTTTATCTACTTCATATGCTATTGACACATACAATTTTATTTTATGGATTTTAAAGGTTAGGCCGCTAAGGACAGAGTTTGAAATGTGCAGATAACAGGTATTCATGTTCTTGGATCACGATAATGGCAACTGCATTGTGTTTACCGCTACCCAGAAAGCATTGAAAGCATCGAAGGAAGGGGCAAGGATGTTGCTGTGAGATGAGCCAGGTAACTATATTGTAATACTTTTCCGATGTTTTAGTCTCAAGACTTGTTTATACCCTTAAAAATTATTCACGACCTCAAGAGTTTCCTTAGAAAAATCCCCAAAACACAAGAGTCCACAAGCACACGTATTCCATTAGCCGCCAGTGTGATGATGTCATCACATGCCATGTCGCCTCTGGAAAGTCCACTGAACACTCATGAGACAATCAGTGTGGACAAAAAAAAAAAAAAAAAAGGCTTAGTATTATTACGAAAATAAGTCCTACCCCCATGAGGCCCCCGAAAGAGTCTTAGGACCCCCAGGGAACCTGAGACCACACTTTGAGAACCACTGACCTGTTATTTTGAAGGAAACATAAAGGTACTGAATTGTACATTTAGTCAGGTGTGGAGTTTTTCCATATCTGCTTCAAGCTCGAAGGACATGGGAATCATGAATGAGATTTACTTAAAGGAGATTTCATAAAATATTTTCAATACTATCTTCACTCTTTCAACCTGCGTTTTAAGATCTTGAAAAAAGTCATGTTGGGCTGCTTTCACTGAAAGCATGGTAGTCACTCTTCTCTCTCATGAAGCAAAAATCAACCACAGATTTCAGTTAAAATGGAATTTGGACCTCTCATTTAGCCATTGGTAAAATATTTTAATTTGATTCCTTTTGGGGTGGGGCTATGTGTATTCTGAAAAATTAGTCTCTGCCAGTGAATGAAATGAAATTTCAGAGAGCGAGAGGTGGAGGGCATAGTCACCCGGATGTACACACCTTCGTTTAATGGAGTGGCTCCATTTTAAGTTGTCTTGAGCCTGGCATCGTAGTATTAGACTTCTGTAAACAACTCATTGTAGTGCTTACTTAACATTTCAACAATACGTTTTCATCGGGCACAATTGGTTCCTTTTGTCTTAAATTTTTTTTTAAGCTATCTGCCCCTTTCTAAGCAAAGACAAAAGCTTGTCAGTCCCCAAATGCACTTTCTGTGCTTCACTTTGAGGACTTGTGTAGCCTGAATAGTTTTTAGTCCCTCCCAACAGCTGCTCTGTGTTTTTACATCTCTCAAGAGGGGTTAATTCTTTACAGCTGTATCCTGCCTTCCAAGAATCTCACATGTGCAAATTATTAATCTTTTTCTATTGCTACAGTAACTCCCCAGGCCATAAACACCCCCTACCTAAAACTGGCCCTTTTCCAAGATAAACTTTGGTATTCTTTCCCTGAAAAGATAATTTGGTCTCCTTAGGCTTACATTGTTATTTAGAACAATTGTTAAGATATAGAAACTTACAAACAATTATTTAGAAATAGTAATTTAATCAAGTTTAAACCTCTATCCATTGTTGCATAATTTGAGTCTGAATTTTGTATTTCACTTACTTAAAAAATCAGGCTGCTTATACTTTTCACAAGTATACATTTCGGTATTTTTAAATTTTGGCATTATGCTAGTTAATATCAAATAGGATTTTTTAAAATAAAAAAAAAATAGCGTGGAACCTTTCCTTTAGTGTAAGCAAATTACATTTTCAAATGTGATCTGCATATATTCATACTTGTGATGTATATCATACGTATGCATGCAGTTTATATCAACGTTTATTTGTAAAGGAGAAAAGAAGCTTCAAATATTACGGTAAGACAATTTATATGAATATGCAAATATGTTGGGTAGTTGTAGCCCAGCTTTTCAATTTTAATATAAAATATACTACTTTATTGTAGATTTTTATATCCTTCAGGACTCCTCATAAGATGGCCACACCTTGGTCATTTCTCTCTCTGCCTCCATGATCTACGCTTTGATTTCTTCCCCATTTCTTAGCTACTGGTTGAATACTCTTCAGACACCTCCGGCCTTCAAAATAAATGATTTATTTTAAAAGTTAGATAAGTCATAATAAAGCATTAAGAAATTCTAGGAATTGCATTTCTCAGTGATGACATGCCTCTAGTGGTGTTCTGTGGCACAAGGCAGGGGGACCAGTGATTTTTACCACCTGACAAGTGCAATAATCCCCCAGAACTGCAAGGCCTGAAGCATCTTATTGCTGTTATGAAACAGAATTTATAAATAAAAATAAGGAAAACAGCCAGAGCCATGCACTTGCTGGGCTTCACTGACATTGATATGACAGCCAATCAGAAATTTCCATTTATGCCACGATGGCCAAACCAATAATTTTAGCAATAAAGCCTCTTCCGAGAAGTATTAAAATGGTTTGCCTCTAATATGTATTTAAGCACAAAGGAAGTTTAAAGGTAGGTTCGTTATAATTCAGACACACAATCATTTTAATATATACAGAAAACCTCCCTGTAGACCAATTAAAAGGAGCTCCCAAACAATACTGACTCTTAATTCACATAATATTAGAACTCAAGCAAGTTACATTTCAACATTTTTAGATAAGCTGTATAAGAGTCGGGAAAAAAAGGGATTAGGACAATAGTGAGATTTGAATTGCAGTTTGTATTATTTCAACTGCATTTTAACGGCCTTTATGACTAAAGGAGGGAATAAGAATGAAGAAGGAACAAACTTGTGTAGATTATTTTTTCATTACATGCATTATTCCAGTTTAAAAATGTCAGTCGCTTGTCATGTTAACCAAGAATGCATTCACTATTGTACATATCTAAAGCTGGAGTTAAACTGAGAATTTTGCAAAGGACAGATACAAAGAAGTGATTTTTCCTTCTCTCTGTATATAAAAATAGAACTTTCAGAAATGTCATGGCTGACACATTTAGCTGCTGGACATTGAAAATCCTCTTTCTGACTCACAACCTGTGACTGGAACTCTGTCAGAGTAATCAAGAGATGTTATACTATAGAGCACGACAGTAGGGGAGGCTTGGCTACTTGGCCTTGTTTTTAAAGTGAAAGATTTGAATTTGGATCATAACATAGATAAGTGTTTCTTACATCTCTCATCTTCCAAATACACAAAAAAGAATTAATTGTGTAAGGTATTTGTGCAGCTGATTATCTAAGTTAACCATTTAGCCTCTCTAATTTAGTATTTTATGAGTGTGTGGACTACTGAAGTAGGAATATGCTAAGAGATAAACATGACTGAATAAACACCTACAGCATGCTGGATTATTTTTCTAAATCATGTTGCAATTAATGATGATCATCGAGGAATACAGCGGACCTTCAAAAAATACAACCACAATTCAGAAATCGAAAGGCAATTCTTGTGTAATATTTATCTCCTTTTGATCTCATATGTAATTAGAGCCCCTCTTTTTTCAAGAGAGATCAAGAGAATTGTGACATACGTTATGACATAGTTTCCTGCAGTACTCTATAAAAATTAAGGAAGGCTGGGTTTTCAGCTTTTTCTTATGTCTGTGAGTGTTTTCGCTACTGCATACTTTAAGAAAGACTTTTATTATGATTGTCGATTTTGTGAAAACAGAATATGGCTAAATAAACATTAATGTAAACGTCCAGATTAGAAAAGTTCTCAGTAAGTGTTCAAAATTCTTCCTGGGATTTTTTTTTTAATTTTTTTTTTTAACGTTTATTTATTTTTGAGACAGAGAGAGACAGAGCATGAACAGGGGAGGAGCAGAGAGAGAGGGAGACACAGAATCTGGAACAGGCTCCAGGCTCTGAGCTGTCAGCACAGAGCCCGACACGGGGCTCGAACTCACGGACCACAAGATCATGACCTGAGCCGAAGTCGGCCGCTTAACCGACCGAGCCACCCAGGCGCCCCCTGGGATTTTAAAATTACCATATGGCGTGTCTTGGCTTTCCCTCACTTTTTGGAAATGGCAACATTTAACTGTTCAAGATGAACGAATGACTATAATATATTTCGGCCCACTGGGGTAACTGATTATGATACTACTATGATTTAGGGGAAGATATTCTAATTTTTGATTGGTAATTGATTTGGGGTCCCAATGTTATATATTTATACTTATTTGAAAGGGTATCTTTAACAAAACTATAGAACCTCATCATATTTCTGCAAATGAAACAGAAGTAGGTTCATTCTCTCCCATGTCTGTTTCTCTCAAGCCTGGTTGACTAAAGGCCAAGCTAGGAAGTAGACGTTTGTCTGGTGGCATGGAAAGAACTGTGACTTTTGAGTTCGATTCCAATTCTGCTTCTGACAGTTACCAGCTGTGTGACATTGGATAAGTTACTTAATCTTTATGAACCTAAGTTTTCTCATCCTTCTAATGGGGAAGCTCAAGCTGTGACATTTAACAAATCAGGCAATAGCATGAGGCTTAGCAGTGGCAGGCCTTGAAGAACACACTGGAGGAAACCACTTACTCTTTCCTTTCTTGAAGGCATTCAGAATTTATTTTTTGCCCTTTCTCGCCCAAATTTGAAGTGCCTTATTTTCCTTGTGTCCACACTTCCTTGGGATCTTATGCTTTGCTTCTTACTTCAAGTTCACCCAAATGAGCCACACCCCATGCTCCAATTGTCCTCGAATGTATCTGTCTGCTAGAGCATGACGACTCTCTTACCCATTCTCTCTGGTTTTAATCTTTTTAAGTAGAAGCTTACCATTCTAGGAACGAACAGGATAGTGTATTCTTATATATTATATAGAATGTATTCTGATAAACTTAAAGAATCACAGAATCTTCAAACTTGAAGCGACCTACTAAATTAGAGATAACAAAATCAACTCCCTTCAGGGCTAGGCAGACACAGTAAGTGAGTGAAACGGGCTGGGTGAGAGTACATATACATGCTCAATACAGAAGAGTAGAATGGGAGCCAACTAGAAGTAGCTTGCATCTGTAGAGGGCAGTCACTACCCAGCTCAAGCTGAGTGTTGTGGACATTTTGGCACAGTTTTGAGCCCGTTTTTCGATTTTTTCAAGACAAAAAAACAAGTCCAGATTTTTATGTGACTTATTTTAATTAACAATTTTGTCGATATTGTTGTCTAAAAATGCTGGTCTAAACCAAACATATCTAATGGCCGGATCCAGACAAGTGGTCGTTTTAGGACCTTTGTTAAATCATCTGACTCTAATAACCTAATGTGTAGATGAAGACACTGAAACCCAGAGAGTCAAGTTACTTTCCCAAGGTTAGTGGCAAAACAAGGAAAAGAACCCAGGTTTCCAGACCCATGTTTTAAGAATGCCACTTTTACCCACTTTGCCTCTTCGTTCTTTCCGACACACAGATGATGTTTTGAAGTATATTATTTTCTTAGGGTCACAGGCACAGTACATAACGATATTCTTTCCTTACACTACAGAATCATCTAGTCCCTAAATCTCCCAAGTGACGTGCATGTCTAAAGTATTTTGATCAAGAGACTATTACTTTAATATTTGAACAGATTGTATAGCATCTCCAAATATATGAGTTTACCTCCCCACCAACCTTTACCACTCTCTGGAGTTATTTATACTTTGGAATTATTGGGCTTGGGTCTATTATTATGTTTCTAATGGAAGTTTAATATTTTAGGAAAACTTAGGACAATATGATATTTTGCAGTATTCAAATACATAATTTAACTTTTTAGAATTAACTTGAAATGCTTCAGATTAGCACATGTATATGTATAATTCACTTGATCAAGTTTAGACTTTTAGGAATCAAAGATTAATAAGTATGGACATATTCCTTTGGGGGAACATCCGCGTGTCATTCCTGTGTTATAAAAATGACAGAGAACTCCTTTGTTGATTTGTGTATAGAGGGTTCTGTATTCAGGGGCTCCCTAGGCTCTAAAAGCTGATTAGCAATTTGTGAACACAGTGAGGTAATTTTGGCATTTTTACCTTAGAGTAAATTATAACTCAAGTTTAAAATTCTAGTAGGCAAACTTATTTTATTATTATACCTAGCTGGGTAACGGTTGCTAAATTTGAATCCTCTTGAGGCTTCTCATTTGGATATTTGAATTTTAATGTGGCACACATACATTCTCCACACTAAATTCAAACCCACCCTGATCACATACTAATTGAACAGAACTGTCCATTCCAATTGTGGGTAATGGAGATTAGGGTGCTTACAAATACAGTCCATTGATTAGGTTACATGGTATAATTTCAGGGCTGTGAAAAATTCCTACCTCTGGTTTTGCTCTTCCCTTGGGGTGCCCAGTCTTCTCTGTGACCCCAACTTGCTTCAAGATTTTTAAATTTGCTGCTAACTAAGGTGGATGCATTTCCTGACCTTGCTATGGGAATAGAACATAAGTCCCTCAAGTGCTGTAGGAACTAATTAATATGCATATTATTCCAGGAAAGAATCATTATTTCATGGATATCTTTGTGAGAGTATTTGCCATAATAGTTAATTACTAAGGCCATGCCCACTGCTAATACAGAAAGAGATTCTTTATTTAGATATGATATTTTTGTTTTATAACTTAATGTACTTCATATAAATTTGTGACTATGTAAGGGTGAATATTGGGAGTTTTTATACCACTCTTAAATTCCTTTCTAGGATTGATAAGCGATATATCAAAAACAGGATCAGAAATTATCAAACTTCCCAAAGACTTTTGGGAATTTAGAAATTTACATGGGGTTAAGGTGATAATTGCAGAAAACAATTGTAGTCATTTTACTTAATTTAATGACACAAATACCTGTTGGGTGATTTTGAAGAGTGAAACACCACACTGTAACAGGTACAAGAAATAGCATGATTAAGAAAGCATGGTCTCTCTTTGAAATTTCCTCCCTCTATTGGCCTTATTCACCTTCGTTGGGAGCTTTATTGCTGATGGCATAGGCCAACCAGGAACTGACAAGCACGAGAGAACCCAGCATACTCAGAAAAGGCTACAGATAGTGAGGAGGTGGTTTTCCAGGCAAAGCAGCCAGTGTCAGGATGCAGCTATGGATGAACGCAAGGTTAGACCTTCAGTTCAAGAATGGGACTAGGCCTTAGACATTAATTGATCTCTGGCAGGTTTCTGCGGCAAGGAAACTGGAGTAGAACAACAAGAAAAAAAGACTGAATTACTAGACTTGCTATAGAAAATGGGAATCTAGCCAGAGATAAGTCAAACACCCAGTGTCTTGATTTGAAAACTGTCTCAACTTGGTCCCCAACCCACCCCCAGGGTGGAAGCCATATTGGCTCAAGGTGTTTGAATCCTCAGTCTAGTCACTGGGTGATTACTAATGAATACATGCAGGTAATCCATTGGACACCAGGCTAAAAATTAAAACTATAATACAAAAATACAAAATAAAGACATGAGCAGCTGCACGCTATGGGGAAAACAGATTCTGTAGATTAATTCCTCACAAACTGAAACAAAAAAACAAACAAAATAACAAAAAGAAAAGAAAAACATCCAGAAGTATAGTCCTTGGGGAAAAAAGTGCTTCATAATCCAGAATTGCTACAATATATAATCTAAAATATCTACTTTTAACAATATAAACCAACCAACCATTCAGAGAAACAGGAAGGCATGGTCCACATTTAGGAAAAACGAAACAAAACAACAAAAAACAGTGAATAGACTGTCTCCAAGGGGGGCTTAGAACTTTAATTAATCAGATAAAGATTTCAAAGCAACTATTGTGAATATTTCAAATAGTTAAAGAAAACCTTGCTTAAAAATTTGAAGGAAAGTATTATGGTAACTCATGACACAGGAAATCTTAATAAAGAAATAGAAATTATTAAAAAGGAAAAAATGGGAGTTCTAGAGTTGAAAAGTACAGTAATAAAAAAGGACAAAAATCCACTAGATGAAATCAATAGCAGATATAAGATAAACAGGTATAAGATGGCAGAAGAAAGGATCAGTGAACTTGAAAACAGAGCAGCAGAAGATAGACTGATCAATAGAAATAATCCAAAGAAGAAAATACGGAAAATAATTGAAGAAAAGTGAGTAGTATCTGAGATACCTGTGGGACAGTATCCCACGTGCCAACATATGTACGATGAAAGTCTAACAAATAGAGGAAAGAAAGGGGTAGAAAACATATTTGAACAATAATGACCAAATCCATCTCAAATTTTATGTTAAACAATAGATTCAAGAATCTAAGTGAATTTCAATCAGGAAAAAGACAAGAGATTTATGCCCCAGACCCATCATAGTCAAACATTGAAACCCATTACCAAAGAGAAAGTTTTGAAAGTATATACAAGAACAAAAGTAAGATTAGTGGCTCATTTCTTATCAGAAACACTGGAGGTGAAAGGTAACTATAGTGACAGAGAGTGAGAGAGAGAGAGAGCGAGCTAGAGTTTTCTGCCAGTAGAACTATCTTAGAAGAAAGAATAAAGGAAATTCTTCAGGCAAAAGGAAATCATACTGGACAGTAACTTGAATCCGTAGGAAGACATAAGGAGTGTTGGAAAATATGGGAAAATGCAAAAAATACCGTATAAGTATGTATTTTCTCTCTTCTTGTTTTAATTTCTCTAAAAGATATGATTGTATAAAGCAATAGTTATAACACTCTATTGTTGGGTTTATAATACATTATATATATATATATATATATATATATATATATATATATATATATATATATATAAATGAGAATAATAGCAAAAGAGAGGTGGGAGGGAATGAAACTCTCCTGGTACAAGTTGCTGTATTTTAATGGAAGCCCGTGTTAAAATAGATTTTGATAGTTTAGCTGCAAGTTGTAATTCCTAGCAGAGCCACTAAGAAAATATCTTTAAAACTGTTTAAAATATCAACAGAGGAATTATAACACTAAAATATATTTAACACAAAAGGCATAACTGTATGAAAAGAAGAATTAAAAGACATGACATTAATAAAAAACAAATAGCAAAGTGATAAATATAAATCCAATCACATCACTAATTACATTAAAGGGGAATGGATTAAACATTGGGGTCAAAGTAAGAGATTGTCAAACTGAATTATAATGCAAGGATCAACTATATACTCTCTATGTAAGACACTCATTTTATTTTATTTTGTTTTTTTTTTATTTTTTTATTTTTTTTATTTTTTAATATATGAAATTTACTGTCAAATTGGTTTCCATACAACACCCAGTGCTCATCCCAAAAGGTGCCCTCCTCAATACCCATCACCCACCCTGCCCTCCCTCCCACCCCCCATCAACCCTCAGTTTGTTCTCAGTTTTTTAACAGTCTCTAATGCTTTGGCTCTCTCCCACTCTAACCTCTTTTTTTTTTTTTTTTTTTTTTCCTTCCCCTCCCCCATGGGTTTCTGTTATGTTTCTCAGGATCCACATAAGAGTGAAACCATATGGTATCTGTCTTTCTCTGTATGGCTTATTTCACTTAGCATCACACTCTCCAGTTCCATCCATGTTGCTACAAAAGGCCATATTTCATTTTTTCTCATTGCCACGTAGTATTCCATTGAAGACACTCATTTTAAATACAAAGATACAAGTATGTTGAAAGTAAAAAGATGGAAAAAGATATATTATGTGAACCATAATCATAACAGGGATGGAGTAGCTATATTAATATTGAAAAAAATCAAATTTAAGAAAATAAATATAAGAAACAAGAAGAAACATTTTATAATAATAAAAGGGCCAATATCAGAAGGGTCAATAACAATCATAAGTGTTAACACATCTTGCAAGAGAGATTAAATACATTAAGCAGAATCTGACAGAATTGGAAGAGAGAAAAAATGATTGAAAAATTATGATTGGAAAAAAAAATTGTGTTTGGAGATTTTAACTTGCTGTTAAGTTCTCCAACTGGTTTCAAAAAAATGATAGAACTGGGCAGAAAATCAGCAAGAATATGAAAGACTTGAATACTTCTATCCATCTAACTATCCTAACTGAAAATTTTTAAATGCCTCATCCAACATAGCAGAAAACACATTCTTTTTCAAATGCACACATAATTTCTTCTAGGACATATACTAGATCATAAAACAAATCTCAATATAGTTAAAAGATTGATTTTATGTGAAGTATGTTTTCTGACCACAATGAAATTAAGTAAGAAATCAGTAACAAAAAGAACTTTGGAAAAATTCCAAATATTTGGAAATTAAGCAACACATTTCTCAATAATTCATGGACAGAAGAAGAAATAGAAGGAAATTTAGAAAATATTCCTAATAAAAATGGAAACATAGCATATCACAATATATAGAACACAGCCAAAGCAGCTCTTAGAGGAAAATATATAGTTTCAAATTTCTGTTCAGTTGACCCTTGCACAACACAGGTTTGAACTGTGTAAGTCCACTAATATGTAGATTTTTTTTGATATTTGTAACAATTTGAAAAACTTGGAGGGGAACTGCATCACCTGAAAATAATAAAAGATTAAGAAAAAAGTATGTCATGGATACATAAAATATATGTAGATCCTAGCGTGTTTTTTTATCACTTACTACCATAAAATATACAAAACCTATTATAAAAATTAAAAATTTATCAAAACTTATGCACATAAACACTGACTGTACTTGATGCCATTTATAGCCAAAATAAATGTAAACAAATATAAAGATGCAGTATTGCATTATAAATGTATATAATTAGCTCTAGTCCAGGCTGTACTACTATAACAATTTCATAGCCACCTCCTGTTGCAATTGGTGTGATGTTCAAGTGTTGTATTCACTTAAAATGCCCATGTGATACTGATCATCTCCACGTAAGCAGTTTGTCCCTCCAGTAAACTGCATATGGCAGTAAAGAGTGATCTCTTGTGGTTCCCACTATTAGTAGTTAAGTTTTGGGGGGAATCAAAAGTTATAAGTGGGTTTTCAACTGCATGGTGCAGTAACCGAGCATTGTTCAAGGGTCAACTGTATTGTTAAGAAGAAACGTCTCACATCAATAACCTAAGCTCCACCTTAGAAATAGAGATAGGAGAGTAAACTGAGTCCAAGGCAAGCATTAGAAAGAAAACAATAAAGACAAGAATGGACATCAGTGAGAAAAATAAAAAACAGAAAATTAAGAAAAAAAATCAGTGAAATCAAAAGTTACTTATTTGAAAAGTTTAACCAAATTGATACATCTCTAGGTAGACTGACTAAGAAAAAAAGGTAGGGGTCCCAAATTAGCTAAATCAGGAAAGAAAGAGGGGATATAGCTACGAATCCTAGAGACATTAAAATGATTGCAAGAGAATATTATGAACAACTTCATTTCATTTTTAGAAATTGGCAAGCTGATTCGAAACTTTATGTAGAAATTCAAAGGACCTAAGAAAGCCAAAACCATTTTGAGAAAGAAAAACAAAATTGGAAGCCTTATATTATCTAATTTCAAACCTTACTATAGAGCTACCATAGTCAAGGTAGTGTGGTATTGCTATAACATCAATGAAACAATAGAAGAGAATTGGACGTCTTTTATATTTATGGTCAATTGATTGTCAACAAAGTGGGCAATGCAATTTAATGGGAAAATTAAAGTCTTTTTAAGAAATGGTGGAGAGAAAATTGAATATCCATATTTAAAATAAATGAACTTAGACCATTACCTCACACTATATGTCGAAATGAACTCAAAATGGATCATAGACCTAAATATAATAAGTAAAACTATAAAACTCTGACAGCAACCAAAGGATAAAACCTTGATGAGCTTTAAGTAAAGATTTCCTAGATAAGTTACCAAATACCAGATTTATAATAGAAAGAAATGATGAATTAAACTTCATCAAAATTTAAAACTTTGGCTAGGAACTTTAGATGGGGAAAAACTACTTCCAAATCATGTATCTGATAAAGGTCTTATATCCTAGATTTGCCAAAAAAATTCTTATAACTCTGCAAGAAGACAATACAATTAAAACGTAGATGTGGTAACCAGCCTCCAGATAGCCTCCAATGACTTGTTGTTTTTTGATGTTCCTTTGTGTGGTGCCCTCCCACATCATATCACAGGTGCACCGTGTGACCAATAGGCTGCAGCAGGAGTGATATGTCACGTCTAAGGCTAAGTCATAAAAACCATTGAGGCTTGTGCCTTGCTTTCACCATTGCACCAATCATTCTCAAGCTGTCCTGTCATGAGGAGTTTCAGTTAACAGCTTTGTGAATGAGACACCTTGGAAGTGGATCCTTCAGCCCCAGTCAAGACTTTGGGTGATTGACATCTTAACTGCAGTCTCATGAGAGACATAGAGCCACAAACACTAAGCTAAGCACCTACTACATTTTTGACCTTCAGAAACTATGTGAGATAATGGTTTTGTCGGTGGTGTTTTTTTTTTATTTTTATTTTTTAACGTTTATTTTATTTTTGAGACAGAGAGAGACAGAGCATGAACAGGGGAGGGGCAGAGAGAGAGGGAGACACAGAATCTGAAACAGGCTGCAGGTTCTGAAAGGTCAGCACAAAGCCCAACGCGAGGCTCGAACTCACGGACCGTGAGATCATGACCTGAGTTGAAGTCGGACACTTAACCAACCAAGCCACCCAGGCGCCCCTGTCGGTGGTGTTTTAAAGTCACTAAGTTTGGAACAATTTTTTTTTCTTTTTTCATCCTTTTTTTTCTTTGTTGTTGTTGTTGTTGTTGTTGTTTTTTTTTTTTTTTTTTTTTTTTTTTTTTTACTGAAGTAATTGATAACTAACACAATGGACAAAAGATTTGAATGGAAAGTTTACCAGAGAAAATCTATGAATGGCTAATTACTACATGAAAAAATACTCAACCTCATTAGTCATTAGAGAGATGAAAATTAAATACACAATGTGACACACTACAAACACACTAGAATAATTATAATAAAAATACGGACAATACCAAGTATTGGTGAATGTGTGGCAAAATGGAAACCCTCACACACTGCTGGTGGGAATGTAAAATGAAAGAAAAATTACTAAAAAATTAAACATAAACTTACAATCCAGCAATTTTATTCTTAGATATCTACTTAAGAGAAATGAGAACATATATCCACACAACACTTACGTATGATTATTCATAGCAACATTATTCATAATGCCTCCCAAACTCGAGATAATCCATACATCCATTGATTGATGAATGAATAAACAAAGTGTAGAATATCCATAAACAAAATACGGTGTATCCATACAACGAAGCATTTTTCAGTAATAAAAAGGAACAAACAACTGATGCATGCTATAACATGGATGAGCCTCAAAAACATTATGCTAAGTGAAAGAAGCCAGACACAAAAGGTCACGTAGTATACTTATTTAATTTATATAATATTTTCAGAAGAATTAAATTTGTAGAGACAAAAAAGCAAAGCACTGATTGCCTGGGGGTGAGAGTGAGGATTGATAGGAGGGAACTTTGGGGGTAAGGAAAATTTTCTACCACTTGATTGTTGTGACGGTTGCACACCTCTATACATCTATTTATGAGGAAATTCAAAAGACCTAGAATAGTCGAAACAATTTTGAAAAACAGAAGAAAGAAAAAGTTGGAAGCTTTATCGTATCCAATTTTGAGTTTATTGTAAAACTAACAGAATCAAAAGTGTGGTAGGTTGCCTGCCTGGCTCAGCTGAAAGAGCACACAACTCTTGATCTTGGGGTCATGCGTTCAAGCCCCATGTCAGGTGCAGAGTTTACTTTAAAAAAAAAAGATGGTGTCATATTGGTATAAAATATATACACTTACAGTGATTTATATACCTGTAATAGGTGAATTTTATGGTATATGAATTATACCTCGATAAAGCTGTTAACAAAAAATGTGAAAGAGGTACAGAGTACTATGATAGAAGGAGAACCTAATTCCAAATGAAGGCACCTGGGGAAAAAAACGAATGTGCAGAAACTGAGGTAGAACTCAAAGGTGAATTTGTGGTGGGGTTTAAAAGGAAAAGTAGTTCTGGTCTGCAGAAAGATTAAAGATGCAAGGCTGTGGAATAAGCTGTGTTTTGATAGGATTAGGAGCCTAGTGTCTATCGTAGTGAATGTGTCACATTAAGAGTAGATGTGGAATGACATTTATTCTATAGGCCATGGGAAAACTAACTTCATAATCTCCAATCCTGACCTCTCCTTTACACTTCAGACTGAAAAATCTATTTGCAAGACATCACCGCGTGGATGTCCCCACACATCTTAAATTAAACGTGCTCTAATTTTTTGCTAATTCCTTCTCATGTTCTCTTTCTGTTGATGACTATACCATCCACCCATTTGCTCAAGATAGAATCTTAACTATTCTTAAATGTTTATTTTGAGAGAGAGCATGAGTAGGGGAGGGAGAGAGAGAGAGAGGGAGGAAGGGATAGAGGATCCAAGAAAGGTTCTGCACTGACAACACTGTGCCTGACACAAGGCTTGAACTCAGGAACCGTGAGATCATGACCTGGGCCAAAGTCAGCCACTCAACTGACTGGGTGACTGAGCCACCCAGATGCCCCTGAAACTTAACTATTCTTAATGTTTCAGTGCTTGCTTCTCCATATAAGATCCATCAACAAATTTTATTACTTCATTTTGCTTCCTACATTTTTCTCTGGTCTTTATTTCTTTACCGCTATACCTCCACTATCTTGGATCAGACTTTAATCTTGGACTATTGAAATTATCTTCAAGGTAGTTCCCTTGTTTCTAGTCTTGCCCTATTTAAGCATACAACATAATTTTCAGTGATTAATTTGAAATTCAGATCTGATCATGTCATTCCTTGATTAAAACCCTTCAGGGGCTTCAGCTTCTCATCACCTAATGGAAAAAGTTTAAGGTTTTCCACCAGACTTTTCATTTCTGACCCATGCCTATTAAACTTTATCCTGTGACCTCTTCAGATGGTCTTACCAGTCCTTGCTGTTTTCTAACCTATCTCACCTTTATGCTTTCCCAGTCCTCCTATATCCACCCAACTATCTTCACTTATAAGGCCCAACTCAGTACCTCCAAGAAGCTCTCTTTGAATTCTAACTCCGTTGTGCCAGGTTAGATGGTCTTATTGCCAAGTTGGGCACTTTTTTTTGTCCTCGTAGTTTGTCCCGTATTGCATGATATTGAACAATTTATGTCTTTCTCTCAAGTTGTGAGTACCCTGAAAATAGGGCTTGCATATTTCTCACATCTGTAATCAAACAGTCTCTCACTATATCTGTCACACAGGAGAAGCACAAAACATATTTACTGAGTGAAAGTAGGGGATTCTGGTGACGTAGAGAATGGATTGGAGAGGGGAAAAGCTTGAGGAAATGGCGTCATTTTTAAAATGGTTCAGGTGAGAGTTAATGAGACGATATATATATTTTTTAATTTTAGCATTCAAAGAAGACGTGTTTTATGAAACTTTAAGGGTAGATTAATTTTAAGTGCTCTTGAACGTCACAAGAAGAGACTCAGCAGTACAAGATACAAAGTAAGCTTCATAGTGTGCCACAGCAAATGGTAGATGTGAATCTGAAGCGTGTCACCGTGCTTTGTTCCGAGCTAAAGATGCCAAGCCGTCTCTATCTCAGGTGCCAAATATTACTGATTACTGGTGGCTACCAAGAGTGCTGTGTTTAGAAGGACTTTAAAACCAGATCCCAGTTCCATAGAGGAAATTACCACAATCAATTATTAACGTCTGTCATGGTTACAGAAAGGTAGTGTGACTCCGTGAAATTAAAGGATTTCCCAAACCTGTAATTGGCCCTATTCTGCACTAAATGAATGACTTGAATACATAAATGACAGGCTTATCTAAATTGTAGATAACACAAAACTAGGAAGACCACAAATATGTCGGGCAGCAGTCATGTCAAAATGAATTTATAGTTGGCAACATTGCTCTACCGAAATTAAATGCAGCTGGATTAAACGTACAATCCTATACTTGGATCAGAAAAATTTTCCTGGATGTTAGAAGATAAAAATACTTAAGAATGTGATTTCACAGCAAACACAATAAGAGTAAAAAGCATGTTGAGGTAAGAAACACAATGTCCTAAGGGAGGTAACAGTTCCTGTTTACTCTGTGATGACCTAACTTCACGGGGCATTTGTCCTTAAATTTTGGCATTCACTTTTTTTTTTTTAACGTTTTTATTTATTTTTGAGACAGAGGGAGACATAGCATGAACGGGGGAGGGGCAGAGAGAGAGGAAGACACAGAATCCGAAGCAGGCTCCAGGCTCTGAGCCATCAGCCCAGAGCCCGACGCGGGGCTCGAACTCACGGACCGCGAGATTGTGACCTGAGCTGAAGTCAGCCGCTTAACCGACTGAGCCACCCAGGCGCCCCTTGGCATTCACTTTAAAAGGAACTTTGAGGGGCACTTGGCTGGCTCAGTCAGTAGAGTATGTGACTCTTGATCTTGGGGTTGTGAGTTTAAGCCCCATGTTGACTGTAGAGCTTACTGAAAAAATAATAATAATAAAATAAATAAAAGGAATTTTGAGAGAAAACATGAAATTATATTATATTGTAGAAGTTAAATGAAGTTGAGTGAAAAATGGAACATTATGTGGAAGATAATGTTATCTTCCTACATCTAAATTCTAGAGCAACATTGGACACATGGACAGGCAAAAGAAAAGGAGGCTGGGAGTTAATCCCAAGGATTAGAGGAGTCTAAAAATAAAATTGCCTGCACTGAAATAGCATCAATGGAGGTGCTTTCTATAAACCAGAGAGAAATTTGCCAGGAATACATTATATTACTGGTTTCTGTCCAGAACTAATACCAAGGTTTACATGTCCCACTGGCTGATTGAATTTTTCATGAGTACAACTATATTGCAGAGAACTGGGGGGACGAGATGCTGGAGATCTGATCCTGATTTTGCCACTAACAAACAGTAACGAGGGTGATCCTTCTAAACATAAATTAGATCATATCATATCTCTGCTCAAACTTTTCAACTAGTTCTCATTTTTTCCATAGGAAAATTCAAAACTTTTCAATACCTTCAAGGCACTCACACTGACTTCTGGACTATTCCTCAAGTATCCCAGAAACATCCTGACTGCAGGGTTTTTGTTCTACCTGAGCATTGCTTAAACGTTTTAGTGTTTTATAACATTTCCAAATGCATGGCTGAAACTTGGCATTTTAGATGCATGGTTTTTCTTGAAGTGTTGGATGAGTTGATAACAATGACACCATCAGCCAAAGCTGCACAATTTAGCGCTTCTTCCTTTTGAACAGGATATGTGTTTTCCAGCTCATCACAGGTCCCAACAAGGCAGAAACACTCATTTATTACTAGCTCTATCCCAAAAGAACACAAGGCTGGTGCATTAGCAGCCCTCCTCAAATTTTAGTGTGTGTAGAATCATCTGTAGAACTTGTTAGAATCAAAATTACTGGGCCAACCTCGGATATTCTGGTGTAAGGAAGTTAGGGTTGGGGCCCCCAAATTCACATCTCTAACAAGCTCCCAGGTACTGAAGCTGTGGTCTGAGAACTAAACTTCATGTGGCACTATAGTGAAACATTTTCATTTATAGTAGTTTTTTTTTCTTCCCCGACATATTTCGTTTTAAAATTAATAACCACGAAACAGTGTTTTTAAAACATTACTGCTGAATCCTAATTATTACTGTATTTTATTGTGTACAAATGGTGGCAATTAAGCTGTTTAGTCTCCTTATGTCTTCAGGTCTTGGATTTTTGGCTCTTTACTCCCCCGAGGTGCTTAAGCTGTCTTTTGATTTTACCTTGAATTACAGTGTTTTGAATTGGTCATCCAGAATAAACTAAATAGGTATTAGCATTTCAAGAGCAACTTACATCTATGTTATTTTGAAAATGCCATCTGGTACCAAATATTAATAACTTCATAATAACGGAGAAACCAACACTCATGACTGGGAGGGGATAATCATCATCAAATAGTATTTTCTGGCACACATGAGGCCCGTCTTTTTTTTTTTTTTTTTTTCCTATGCTTTGTCATGTTTATTTATTTATTTTTTATTTTTTTAATTTTTTTTTCAACATATGAAATTTATTGTCAAATTGGTTTCCATACAACACCCAGTGCTCATCCCAAAAGGTGCCCTCCTCAATACCCATCACCCACCCTCCCCTCCCTCCCACCCCCCATCAACCCTCAGTTTGTTCTCAGTTTTTAAGAGTCTCTTATGCTTTGTCTCTCTCCCACTCTAACTTCTTTTTTTTTTCCTTCCCCTCCCCCATGGGTTTCTGTTAAGTTTCTCAGGATCCACATAAGAGTGAAAACATATGGTATCTGTCTTTCTCTGTATGGATTATTTCACTTAGCATCACACTCTCCAGTTCCATCCACGTTGCTACAAATGGCCATATTTCATTCTTTCTCATTGCCACGTAGTACTCCATTGTGTATATAAATCACAATTTCTTTATCCATTCATCAGTTGATGGACATTTTGGCTCTTTCCATAATTTGGCTATTGTTGAGAGTGCTTCTAGAAACATTGGGGTACAAGTGCCCCTGTGCATCAGCACTCCTGTATCCCTTGGATAAATTCCTAGCAGTGCTATTGCTGGGTCATAGGGTAGAACTATTTTTAATTTTTTGAGGAACCTCCACACTGTTTTCCAGAGTGTCTGCACCAATTTGCATTCCCACCAACAGTGCAAGAGGGTTCCCGTTTCTCCACATCCTCTCCAGCATCTATTGTCTCCTGATTTGTTCATTTTGGCCACTCTGACTGGCGTGAGGTGATATCTGAGTGTGGTTTTGATTTGTATTTCCTTGATGAGGAGCGACATTGAGCATCTTTTCATGTGCCTGTTGGCCATCCGGATGTCTTCTTTAGAGAAGTGTCTATTCATGTTTTCTGCCCATTTCTTCACTGGGTTATTTGTTTTTCGGGTGTGGAGTTTGGTGAGCTCTTTATAGATTCTGGATACTAGCCCTTTGTCCGATATGTCATTTGCAAATATCTTTTCCCATTCCGTTGGTTGCCTTTTAGTTTTGTTGGTTGTTTCCTTTGCTGTGCAGAAGCTTTTTATCTTCATAAGGTCCCAGTAGTTCATTTTTGCTTTTAATTCCCTTGCCTTTGGGGATATGTCAAGTAAGAAATTGCTACGACTGAGGTCAGAGAGGTCTTTTCCTGCTTTCTTCTCTAGGGTTTTGATGGTTTCCCGTCTCACACTCAGGTCCTTTATCCATTTTGAGTTCATTTTTGTGAATGGTGTAAGAAAGTGGTCTAGTTTCAACCTTCTGCATGTTGCTGTCCAGTTCTCCCAGCACCATTTGTTAAAGAGACTGTCTTTTTTCCAGTGGATGTTCTTTCCTGCTTTGTCAAATATTAGCTGGCCATAAGTTTGTGGGTCTAGTTCTGGGGTTTCTATTCTATTCCATTGGTCTATGTGTCTGTTTTTGTGCCAATACCATGCTGTCTTGATGATGACAGCTTTGTAGTAGAGGCTAAAGTCTGGGATTGTGATGCCTTCTGCTTTGGTTTTCTTCAAAATTACTTTGGCTATTCGGGGCTTTTTGTGGTTCCATATGAATTTTAGGATTGCTTGTTCTAGTTTCGAGAAGAATGCTGGTGCAATTTTGATTGGGATTGCATTGAATGTGTAGATAGCTTTGGGTAGTATTGACATTTTGACAATATTTATTCTTCCAATCCATGAGCACGGAATGTTTTTCCATTTCTTTATATCTTCTTCAATTTCCTTCATAAGCTTTCTATAGTTTTCAGCATACAGATCTTTTACATCTTTGGTTAGATATATTCCTAGGTATTTTATGCTTCTTGGTGCAATTGTGAATGGGATCAGTTTCTTTATTTGTCTTTCTGTTGCTTTATTGTTAGTGTATAAGAATGCAACTGATTTCTGTACATTGATTTTGTATCCTGCAACTTTGCTGAATTCCTGTATCAGTTCTAGCAGACTTTTGGTGGAGTCTATTGGATTTTCCATGTATAATATCATGTCATCTGCAAAAAGTGAAAACTTGACTTCATTTTTGCCAATTGTGATGACTTTGATTTCCTTTTGTTGTCTGATTGCTGATGCTAGAACTTCCAACACTATGTTAAACAACAGCAGTGAGAGTGGACATCCCTGTCGTGTTCCTTATCTCAGGGAAAAAGCTCTCAGTTTTTCCCCATTGAGGATGATGTTAGCTGTGGGCTTTTTATAAATAGCTTTTATGATCTTTAAGTATGTTCCTTCTATCCCGACTTTCTTGAGGGTTTTTATTAAGAAACGTTGCTGAATTTTGTCAAATGCCTTTTCTGCATCGATTGACAGGATCATATGGTTCTTATCTTTTCTTTTATTAATGTGATGTATCACATTGATTGATTTGCGAATGTTGAACCAGCCCTGCATCCCAGGAATGAATCCCACTTGATCATGGTGAATAATTCTTTTTATATGCTGTTGAATTCTATTTGCTAGTATCTTATTGAGAATTTTTGCATCCATATTCATCAGGGATATTGGCCTGTAGTTCTCTTTTTTTACTGGGTCTCTGTCTGGTTTAGGAATCAAAGTAATACTGGCTTCATAGAATGAGTCTGGAAGTTTTCCTTCCCTTTCTATTTTTTGGAATAGCTTGAGAAAGATAGGTATTATTTCTGCTTTAAACGTCTGGTAGAACTCCCCTGGGAAGCCATCTGGTCCTGGACTCTTATTTGTTGGGAGATTTTTGATAACTGATTCAATTTCTTCGCTGGTTATGGGTCTGTTCAAGCTTTCTACTTCCTCCTGATTGAGTTTTGGAAGCGTGTGGGTGTTTAGGAATTTGTCCATTTTTTCCAGGTTGTTCAGTTTGTTGGCATATAATTTTTCATAGTATTCCCTGATAATTGCTTGTATCTCTGAGGGATTGGTTGTAATAATTCCATTTTCATTCATGATTTTATCTATTTGGGCCATCTCCCTTTTCTTTTTGAGAAGCCTGGCTAGAGGTTTATCAATTTTGTTTATTTTTTCCAAAAACGAACTCTTGGTTTCATTGATCTGCTCTACAGTTTTTTTAGATTCTATATTGTTTATTTCTGCTCTGATCTTTATTATTTCTCTTCTTCTGCTGGGTTTAGGCTGTCTTTGCTGTTCTGCTTCTATTTCCTTTAGGTGTGCTATTAGATTTTGTATTTGGGATTTTTCTTGTTTCTTGAGATAGGCCTGGATTGCAATGTATTTTCCTCTCAGGACTGCCTTTGCTGCATCCCAAAGCATTTGGATTGTTGTATTTTCATTTTCGTTTGTTTCCATATATTTTTTAATTTCTTCTCTAATTGCCTGGTTGACCCACTCATTCTTTAGTAGGGTGTTCTTTAACCTCCACGCTTTTGGAGGTTTTCCAGACTTTTCCTGTGGTTGATTTCAAGCTTCATAGCATTGTGGTCTGAAAGTATGCATGGTATGATCTCAATTCTTGTATACTTATGAAGGGCTGTTTTGTGACCCAGTATGTGATCTATCTTGGACAATGTTCTATGTGTACTCGAGAAGAAAGTATATGCTGTTGCTTTGGGATGCAGAGTTCTAAATATATCTGTCAAGTCCATCTGATCCAATGTATCATTCAGGGCCCTTGTTTCTTTATTGACCGTGTGTCTAGATGATCTATCCATTTCTGTAAGTGGAGTGTTAAAGTCCCCTGCAATTATCACATTCTTATCAATAAGGTTGCTTATGTTTGCAAGTAATTGTTTTATATTTTTGGGGGCTCCCATATTCGGTGCATAGACATTTATAATTGTTAGCTCTTCCTGATGGATAGACCCTGTAATTATTATATAATGCCCTTCTTCATCTCTTGTTACAGCCTTTAATTTAAAGTCTAGTTTGTCTGATATAAGTATGGCTACTCCAGCTTTCTTTTGACTTCCAATAGCATGATAAATAGTTCTCCATCCCCTCACTCTCAATCTGAAGGTGTCCTCAGGTCTAAAATGAGTCTCTTGTAGACAGCAAATAGATGGGTCTTGTTTTTTTATCCATTCTGATACCCTATGTCTTTTGGTTGGAGCATTTAACCCATTTACATTCAGTGTTATTATAGAAAGATATGGGTTTAGAGTCATTGTGATGTCTGTATGTTTTATGCTTGTAGCAATGTCTCTGGTACTTTGTCTCACAGGATCCCCCTTAGGATCTCTTGTAGGGCTGGTTTAGTGGTGACGAATTCCTTCAGTTTTTGTTTGTTTGGGAACACCTTTATCTCTCTTTCTATTCAAAATGACAGACATGCTGGATAAAGGATTCTCGGGTGCGTATTTTTCCTGTTCATCACATTGAAGATCTCCTGCCATTCCTTTCTGGCCTGCCAAGTTTCAGAAGAGAGATCGCTCAAGAGTCTTATAGGTCTCCCTTTATATGTTAGAGCACGTTTATCCCTCTCTGCTTTCAGAATTTTCTCTTTATCCTTGTATTTTGCCAGTTTCACTATGATATGTGGTGCAGAAGATCGATTCAAGTTATGTCTGAAGGGAGTTCTCTGTGCCACTTGGATTTCAATGCCTTTTTCCTTCCCCAGATCAGGGAAGTTCTCAGCTATTATTTCTTGAAGTACACCTTCAGCACATTTCCCTCTCTCTTCCTCCTCTGGAATACCAATTATGTGTATATTATTTCTCTTTAGTGCATGACTTAGTTCTCTAATTTTCCCCTCATACTCCTGGATTTTTTAATCTCTCTTTTTCTCAGCTTCTTCTTTTTCCATAATTTTATCTTCTAATTCACCTATTCTCTCCTCTGCCTCTTGAATCTGAGCCGTGGTCGTTTCCATTTTATTTTGCAGCTTGTTTATCGCATTTTTTAGCTCCTCCTGACTGTTTCTTAGTCCCTTGATCTCTGTAGCAATAGATTCTCTGCTGTCCTCTATACTGTTTTCAAGCCCAGTTATTAATTTTATGACTATTATTCTAAATTCACTTTCTGTTATATTGTTTAAATCCTTTTTGATCAGTTTGTTAGCTGTTGTTATTTCCTTGAGATTCTTTTGAGGGGAATTCTTCTGTTTGGTCATTTTGGATAGTCCCTTGAGTGGTGCGGGACTGCGGGGCACTTCCCCTGTGCTGTCTTGAATAACTCGTGTTGGTGGGTGGGGCCGCCTTCAGACCTGATGTCTGCCCCCAGCCCACCACTGGGGCCACAGTCAGACTGGTGTGTGCCTTCTCTTTCCCTCTTCTAGGGGCGGGATTCACTGTGGGGTGGCGTGGCCCATCTGGGCTACTTGCACACTGCCAGGCTTCTGGTGCTGGGGATCTGGTGTATTAGCTGGGGTGGATCGGCAAGGTGCACAGGAGTGGGAGGGGCAGGCTCAGCTCGCTTTTCCTTTGGAGATCTGCTTTGGGAGCGGCCCTGTGGCACCAGGAGGGAGTCAGACCCACCGGAGGGATGGATCCACAGAAGTGCAGCATTGGGTGTTTGCGTGGTGCAAGCAAGTTCCCTGGCAGGAACTGGTTCCCTTTGGGATTTTGGCTGGGGGATGGGCGAGGGAGATGGCGCTGGCGAGCGCCTTTGTTCCCTGCCAAACTGAGCTCTGTCATCCTGGGGCTCAGCAACTCTCCCTCCCTTTGTCCTCCAGCCCTCCTGCTCTGTGAGCAGAGCTGTTAACTTATAACCTTCTAGATGTTAAGTCCCGCTTGCTGTCCGAACACACTGTGTCCGGCCCCTCCGCTTTTGCAAGCCAGACTCGGGGGCTCTGCTTGGCCGGCGGGAGCCCCCTCCGCCCTGGCTCCCTCCCACCAGTCTGTGGAGCATGCACCGCCTCTCCACCCTTCCTACCCTCTTCCGTGGGCCTCTGGTCTGCGCTTGGCTCTGGAGACTCCGTCCTGCTAGTCTTCTGGTGGTTTTCTGGGTTATTTAGGCAGGTGTAAGTGGAATCTAAGTGATCAGCAGGACGCGGTGAACCCAGCACCCTCTATGCCACCATCTTCAGTCTATTTATTTATTTTTTAAATATGAAATTTATTGTCAAATTGGTTTCCATACAACACCCAGTGCTCATCCCAACAGGTGCTCTCCTCAATGCCCGTCAGCCACTTTCCCCTCCCTCCCACCCCCACCAACCCTCAGTTTTTTCTCAGTTTTTAAGAGTCTCTTATGGTTTGCCTCCCTCCCTAATGAGGCCCATCTTTTAGAGAAAGTGGGGAATAGTGGTAAGTCTCACTATGAGGATGAAGCAGAGCCGATGACACAACTGAGGTATGGAGGGCGTTGGATGTCTTGGCCAAGATCACACAGGCTGGCACCTGCTTGCTTTTCCAAGGATCCCGATCCATTCCACTGAAACCATAAATCATTTAATTAACAAAATATTGCTGAAGGTGAATTAGAGGTTAAATTGCCTCTAATTTTGTACAAATGGAATAGTTTCTTTTATTATAGGTCTCGTACCACTTGCAGTGGAAAGCCAGTGTGGTTATTGCTCTCCTCTGGGAACCTTCCAGGCAGCCATGGAACATCCAGCAGAGATCCTGGGGAGGTGAGTGTCCTCAGGAGCCATGTAATGCAATGGCAGTAGCTGATTCCAGGAGTGACAAAGACTAAAGGACCACATCATATTCTAAGGGATTATTTAGGGCAATCTCACCCAAAAGTTTCAGAAGTCAGAGAAATCACATGCTATTCGGGAACAGTGGTTAGTGATGCAGGCAGCAATCCTAGGAACTCATTAGAGATCAGTAATGGGACTGGATATGGCTCAAAATTAAGACTACTTCTGAAAGGACTTATTTCCCATCACATGTGGCAGATGCATAACTCTATCAAATTCAATGGGGAAAACTCAACAAATCTCAGGCGCTGATACTAGTTAGGAACTATTATGAACAGAGAACGGTCCCTGAGTCTTAACTCCACTTGCTCTCATTGTGAGAGAGAATTCTGACATTTGATTACAAAGGATCTTGAAGCACGTATTCTTTACTTAGAGTCAAGCCAGGTAGCAGTCTGTGCAGGGTTTGGCGCAATGGGCAAAGGAGACAGAGAGACCTAGGCTCAAATTCCCATCTTCCCAATTACTGGCTTTGGCAGGTAATTTAGTCAGTTTTCTCATCTGTCAAATAGGGATGCCTAATTTGTTTTGGAAAGATTAAAGACAAAGCATACTATCTGGCACCTAGAAGTCTACCAATGACTATTTTAATGGTGGCTATTGTTTTTTAAAATGAGACGTGGACACACTAGCTTGAGATCTGTAAATGAGAATGTCAGGTCTTACAGGGATTGTTTAGATTAATAACTAACATCACGATAGATGAGGTTTTCTTTTTTTTAACTTTAAAAACTAAAAATTTTTAAAATCTTGAGCTGATTCTATGATATCTATCGACTGCCACTCAGCTGTAGGATTGCAAACATCTGTTTGGTAGCCTGAACCCGAGGCTCAAAGAAGTGAACACAGCCCTTGAGTAAGTGAAGAGAAGACCAGCAGGTCACAAATGGTAAAGTTAATCACGTGTTCCTTGGCCCAGTGGCGTTACTTCTCTGATCTGTAACTTCCCCATCTTTAAAATGGTGGCAACTGGAGTTATGTCTTCTTCACAAAATTTCTAAAGCACCTGGCACAGTAAAATAAAGTTAAAAAGCTTCTCCCTCGCCCCTTCCTCTCCCATTTCAAAAATGTGAATCAATGGATGACAGCACTTAATGATAAAATACTAGGGAGATCTTCAGTCTCTCATGCAGGCCCCACACTATGAACTGTAGCAGGTCTTTTGTTAGCCTTTGGTCCTAGGAAGAGCTAGAGACATTGGCTCAGAGCCTGGCTTGCTTGGCTGAGTCTTTTCTGCTCTCCTCGTGCAGTTCAGAACCAAATAAATAATTAAACTGTTAAGTTGAATAACTGATTTTCAGCAAGTGAGTTTCTCCTATGAACTGCGGCAGCATCTAGTTGAAATGGGTAGTGCGTGAACAACTATTTTACAGAGCCTATAGTTTTCTGCAAACCCCATACATATTCCTTTTTTGAGTGAACGCTCTATCCCACTAGGCAAAGGTTACCTTAATAGCCTAAGTAGTGTGACTTCCAGATTGATCCCAGGGGCCTCTCATACTCAAAGCACCTAAGCTCTGGAGGATTCCTCAGGCAGGAGCCATACCCCTAGATACACATGGACATTGGCTGCTAGGTAGGCTGTTATGTAAAGATAAGAGGGGATGACTGTCGCTGCATGGCCTGATTTTTATTTGTAGTTTTTGAAGACTGTTAGAATGAACTCTGCTTGCAAATATCATTGTAACTGCAGCATGTGAAATTTCCTTAAGAAAAGACATTCCTTTTGCTTTTAAGTCATTGTTTTACTAGAAATCCCCTGTTGAAGTTTAGATTCTCCCAAGTCTCTAACACATTAATTTGCCATCAGTCATAGATATCTTAGAAGAGGGAAAAGTCTAGTTGTCATGCTAGGAGAGAGGAAGCACAAAGGAGGCCGAGAGGTTCTAAATGCAGATTTCTGTATTTTAATTTGTTTGGTCTCCGGACAGCTTTGATGCAGCTTGGCAATAGCATCCTGACTGAACCAGTGTGCTGATAAAGGGGTGGACTGGCTTAGCTTGTATCAGAAGACCTCAACCCCTGTAGGAACATACAAATTGTCCAATAATGTAGAGATGTGGTCACTGTCCTTCTTATGGCCCTGGAAAAGGGACATATAGGAGACTCATGGAAAAGGGTATTTTATTTGTGGGGGTGGAGCAGGGGGGAGGTCAGATGGTCAGAGGTGAGGAAAATAATAAGTAGTTATTCTGGCTTCATATGGATGAATATAAATTGGATTAGTCAAATAGTCTTACGATATGTTTTATGAAATGTGGATATGAGATCATTTTAGATGCCAGGTAACTCTTATGGAAACAGAAAACATCATCTAAGCCAAAATAGTGATTTATAATATGGGCTATGAACACTAAGACTTCATTTCAACTTCAGTTTTTACCATGTCCCAGTTTATTTTTCAAGAAAAAAATAATATCTTTTACCAATATATCATGATAAAATAGCCTTAAAGGTGGTCTGCTTGCTCTTGGAAAAGTTCTTTAAAAATTAGACCCCATTTTCCAGGGTTTTCTGGATGCTTCCTCATTCTACAATTTTATCTTTCATTATTTCCCAAAGGGTATACTGTATGTTAGTAAGTCATTCTTCTACTAACATACTCTATGTTAGTAGGTTAGTTCGAATCACTGGCCTGATTCCAACATATTTATTCCTGATCCCAGGAACTTTTCAGGCTCTCTCCATGTCTAAGAGGTATTTTCCCTTAGTTTTGACATCTAATCCTGCTCGTCATTCAGGGCACAACTCAACTTCTACTTCCTCCATAAATTTTTCCCTATTCCTCTAAAACTGTATTTGATATCTTGAGCAGGGGTTGGCAAACTTTCTACTAGGATAAGATAGTAAATATTTTAGACTTGTGGGCACACAGACTCCCTTACAACTCTGCTGTTGCAGCCATACATAATACATTGAAGAATGATCATGGCTTGGTTCCAATAAAACTTTAGTCATGAACACTAACATTTAATATGGGAGGGGTGCTGGCTTCATGGACATATGACCTGTGCAAGTTGCTCAGAATTCTGCACTTAGAAGGATTTCATGCTTACTTTAGTACTTGGCTACTACCATACTGAAATTCTTAATAATTTTTTAACAAAAAAATTTTTGGCCAACATTTTTATTTTTCAGTGAGGCCTTACTTGGCCTATCCTGGGTGGGAGTACATATTCTATTAAATGTCAAGATTTACTGTGAAGCATTAGGAATTTAGACAGTGTGGCTTTAGTGCAGGGTTGTATAAATTGTTGGATTTCGCAATTCTAAGAACAGAATAGAATTAAGAAATGGTGCATACTTAAATGGACCTTTGATTTATGACAAAGGTGGCATTCACTGCAGGACATTGGAGAAAGACTGTAAGATAAGGCTGGAAAAATTGAGTGTCTATTCTGAAAAAAAAAATGAAATTGGATTTCTAACTCATACTCAGAACTTAGTGTGGATTATAGACTTAAATGTAAATAGTACAACACAAAAGGCTTTAGGAGAGCATACGGGAACACCTTCACCCCAGAGTAGGTAAGATTTGTTCCACAAGACACAAAAAAACAGGTAACCACAATGAAAAAGATTTATAAATTTGACCACATTATTATGGTTGAAATGAAGCATGGAGCCCCACAGTCAACTCCTCAGAGTCTCTGTTTGACTCCACAGAGTCAAATACCAGGATCATAATACTGGGAATGTAGGATTAAAGGAAAAGGTTGTAGAGGGAATCAGAGAAGTAATGGCAGAGAGGAGTGAGGGCATAGAGACTATGTAGGCAATTTGGGGCCATTTCTCTTCTAAAGACAAATGATTATAGCCCATCAATTATATCCACATGTTACCTAAACTCCTTTTAGTGGAAAGTATAACCTGTGGGGATTGTTCCAGCTATCTATTCCAGTGGAACAAACCACTCTGAAACTTATCGGCTTAAAAGAGTAGCAATCATTTATTGTGTCCAAGAATCTGAAATTTTGGCGGGGCTTGGTAGGGATAGGTGGGACAGCTCAAACGAGGAGAGAGATTTTCTTCTAAGATGGTTTGTTTATATGGCTGGCAAGTTGATTCTGGCTGTTGGTTCCTCTGCATACCTACCTCTCCATGAGAGATCTTGGGCTTCCTTACAGCATGGTGGCTGGGTTCCAAGACCAAGTATCCCAAGAGAATTGGGAAGTGTAAGCTGCCAGTGTCATTTACACTGTGCTTTACGGGTCAAAGAGCTACATCTACATATCTAAGGGGAGAGAATGTAGACCACATTTATCAATACATAGCATGTTTAAGAATCTGGGGATCAATCTTCCACACGGACAGAAGCAAATATAAAACCTAAGAGATGGAGTCATGAATTTGATAGCCTGGATGATAACACAAGATTTAATAAAGAGATATCTGAGGCAGTTACTGGAATTGCTGTGATCTGGGTTTGCCTTGGTGCACAAAGGAGGTGGATCCATGCACAGTTTTCTTGGTGCAGGAGACATGCATTTGTTCAATGCTCATGATTTTTTACATAATCTGTTTTCATAAATAGTAATTGGAGAAAGTCCTGACCGTTTGGAAGCGACCAAAAAAAAATGTTCGGGTTTTAGGTTTTTGGTTCAACTAATTGAACATAACCCAATTTTGGGGAAAGTAAATATAAAACTCTCAGTTTTAAAAGGGACATTCTTTTGCATATGCTTAGTATGCACAGCTGCAACACTGTCCCATAACAATAAGGCTGATCACACTCAAAATGACCAGGAGCTGCAAAATAAGTAAATAAATAAGCTTCTATTTAAAAATGACTTTAAATGTTTCCAAGTTAGGAAATTGCTCAAGTTTGCCTAGACTACACATGGAGAAAAACTCATACAATTAAGCTTTGACAGTCATATTTCTGATATTGGAGTGGCTTATAAAAATTGTAGGGTGTCTTCAGGAGTAGAACTGATGGTGAATGATTCTGAAGTCTGTTTGATCTGTAGTTTGCATTACCAGGAGAAAGGAAAGAAAAGGAAGGGGTTTACCTTTCCGAGTGCTGGGCACTGGATGGAGTGCTTTTTATCTGTCATCTCATTTATCCCCCAAACCACTGCCCGTGGCAGGTATTAGCAACCCTATTTTTACAGTTGAAGAAATTGAGGCCCAGAGACACCAAATAACTTGCCCAAAGTGCCACAAAGTAGTTTTCCCAGGTAGGATTTGAACCCACGGCTGTTTGATTACAAAGCCCTTGCTCTTTCCAATATATTAAACTGCCTCTGAAATCAGAGGTCTGTCCCCAGCAAGCACTTGAGAACTTGGTCGTGTTCAGTTTGATATTAAAGGAAGAATTGTGAAGTATTAAAAATGCTGCCCATTGAAGCTAATGTATAATTTTACCTCGTGTGTCTTTTAGAGTCATAAACACTTCATATTTCTACATGAAAGTATATAAAAAGGAGTTGACATATGGACATTTTCACACTACCTTCGAGAGAAGCACAAAATCAGGCTGCGAACGGGCATGCTTAACCTGCAATGGGCTTGATCATCAGGCATGTTGGAATCTCCACCGCAAAAATAGGCCAGTGAGAAAGAATAGGAAGCTAGGGGAGGAAGCCACCAAACTCGTGAAGCCATTCGAGTTTAGTGCTGGCCTTCGAGAGAGGAAACCAACAGTCCAGTATAGTTTCCAAAGGAACCTGGTGAACCTGAAATAGTGCAGGCTGGTGTCATCCATTATCCAGCCGGAAAGTGAGGCGGTGGCCACATTGCACCAAATTGGGGGCAGCGTCATGTTTTGGTATTATGTTTTGGTATTGTCAGTCATATTGGGAGAGGGGACCAAGCCATTGGAGAGGGTCAAGGGACAAAATCCAGCTTTCCCTACTCTGACAAAAGATAGGAAGGAAACCAAAGACTCAAGTACATGGACTGAAGTGTAGGGCTGAACTTTAATTCTGGAAGGAAATTGGAGCACTAAACAGGAAACTTAAGTCTGAAGCCTAAGCATACAGACTGGAGGAGACAGCAGCAGCAGGAAAAGGCTGTATATAATACGACTGATACACCAGTGTCTAGTCCTCACTGAAGGCTCATCAGATACTATAAAACTAATTCCAGACTCCAGTGGCTGGTGAGTCTGAGCTCACAGAATATTCTGCTTCCCTGGCTTTGGATTAATTTAAGAGTATAAAAGACATAAGCTCTTAAGTGCAGACGGGTCTGAAAAGATAGTGAAAAGATAGCAGCTGAATGGGCAGAGCAGTAAGTATGAACTTCTATTCAATCATTCCTTCAATTTTTGTTCACTCGTTCAATTTATTCCAGGTCTTTATGCATATAGGTGTAGTGAATTTTGTTATTATATAACATTTCAAAATATAGGCTAGTAAATACTGCTTATGTAAAACCATGCACGATTACTTAATTTGGTCTAATACTTATGTGTGATCAATCAGCAAGCACGAAATCAGTACGTGCCTATCACGCACTAATCTCTTTACCTTATCGAGAAATGCTATCATTTTTTATAGCTTTCTTTTTTTAAATTTTTTAAAAAAATTTTGTTAACATTTATTCATTTTTGAAAGACAGAGAGAGACAGAGCGCAAACGGGGGAGGGCTAAAGAGAGAGGGA
Organism: Panthera leo; assembly: GCF_018350215.1. Taxonomy (NCBI): domain Eukaryota; kingdom Metazoa; phylum Chordata; class Mammalia; order Carnivora; family Felidae; genus Panthera; species Panthera leo. The sequence continues at coordinate 151,846,671 of NC_056686.1, read as the reverse complement.
GACACAGAATCCGAAGCAGTCTCCAGGCTCTGAAGTGTCAGCACAGAGCCAGACGCGGGGCTCGAACTTGTGGACCGGGAGATCATTGCCTGAGCTGAAGTTGGCCGCTTAACCGACTGAGCCACCCAGGGGCCCCGGTTTTTTGATAGTTTTCTTTATCAATAATTACTTATTTCTCTATTCTCTCCCTTGAAATTCCCTTTTTTTCCTTCCTCAGCACGAAAAGATGTTCAAGTGTCTATGAAACAAAAGAATCCTCCTTCGATCCTTATCAAGCCTTAAAATAATACTCTGTGTGCTGGACACAGTTCTAAATGTTCTGTATTTAGTAACTCATAACAATCTTATCAAGTAGATAATAATATTTCTCCATTTGATGGATAAGGACATTGAGGCTCAGAAAAGTCAAATGAATTGTTCCCGATCATATACAAGCAGTCCAACTCCTCGTGTATCTTTTTGCCACTATGTTGTGTTCCCCTCTGAGATCCTCTTTACCTCTCTGCCTACTTTTCTTCTCAGTCGCTTTTCTTGATCAACTGTCCTATCAGATTTTATCACCTGCGTTCCATTCGATTCACACACCTCTCCAGATTTTGTCTGGTCCCTGCTGCCTCCTAGGTCCTTGGCTGCTTGCTCAGTGGACAATTTCTATATACCCAGCTGTCTTCTCAGCTACTGCTTATTGTGGATTGTTCCAGGACAAGGGCTGGGCCCTGGCCTGGGTGGGTCACACTTTTCCAGGAAAGAGACACAGCTGTTGCTGCGCCAGGGTCTGAGCTGACCAGATCCACAAAGGCTCTGGCTCCTTCCACCACTTGGGACTCGGAGACAGAGCTGTGTGGCAGTGACAGCCCTGGAAGGCTGTGCCACATAGCTTGGGAGTCAGGGGGCTTAACAGCCTTGACGGTAAACTTTGACAATGGGAGAGAAGAGATACAGGGTGGGGCAGGAGGAGAGCCAGCAGATAAATTTCTGTATTTTAGATTATTCCTCACTGTGGGTGGTTCCATATGGTCTATCCAGGCAATAAGCAGCTGGCTGGATTTTCTCAAAAATTTGAGATTCCATTTCTCAATGAAACATTGGCTTCAGCATCTGTTTTCTATGGATATTGAAGATACTAAGTGTTCTTCCACTGCCGTGGGCTATATCCCCACTTCTCTACTCAAACTGTTTTCACGGAGATTACCAGTTGATCTCATTGCTAAATTGAATGAACATTTTTCAGTTCTTATTTTGTTTGAACTCTCCACTGCATTTAACATTTTTGACCATTTCTCCCCAGTACATCGTGATAATTTATTCCCCCGGTTCTCTTTTCACTTGGTCAATGCTGCCATTTGTATCATTCACCTGCTGTTTCCTTAACCGGACGTTAAATGTTGGAGTTGCTCAAGATTCTCCCTTTGTCTCTCTCTCTTTTTTTTTAAAATCCCTCTTTAGTTATTTCATCTGCTCTTGTGGTTTCAACTACCTGTGGTTTAATAGAGTCCAAATGCATTTGTTTAGTACAGAAACTTCCTCCTGAACTTCAGATCCTGGATTTCTATTCCCCATCTGAATATTCTATAAACACATGCCACTTGTCATGTGCAAAACTAAACTTACACCCTCAAGTCTATATCACTGTTGAAGATCTTTCATTTATACTTCAAGATCCACTTTTCATCCTTAAGTACCCAGTTTTGGGCTCAGGAAGGTGGATCTCTATGGACTATCACAACTCTGGAGAGCAACCTCTTGCTCTCCAGCTTCTGATTGAGTTCAGCCATTTGGCAAGCACAAGTGGGGCAGGAGAAGGTAGAAGGAGACTAACTCGGGTTCCTTATGGCCCCAGCATCCTCCTTAGGAGGTGGCTGTGTCCCTGGTTACAGGGTCACAGCTGTTGGCAGTCAGTCCTCTCTACACGGCTCTTTTGGACACTTTTTATCAATATGCCATAGATTCTATCCTATTACATTGTAATTATTATCTTCTCTGTCTCCCCCACAAAACTTGCTGCAAGCAGAGACCTTATCTTACTCATTTCTGTATCCTTAATAACTGTCTTAGCTCCTTATAAATAATAGTATGTCCTCAATAAGTGCTTAGGGTTTAAAAATGATTTCAAATCTATGCCAAATAGAAAACAGAGAGAGAATAATAAGATTTTGCCCCACTCTCAAAGAATTGGAAGTTCATTTGAGGAGCTAAGACTGCCATGTGGAAACAATTATTAGGAATTAATAAAATGTCAATTTCTTCGACACTTCAAGAAATGGGCTTCTCAGGACTCAGAGCTTTCTATGCTATTAAGGCCAGCAGGATTTCATAAACCAAGGAAACGTGCTTGAGATTGGAGACTTAGCCTCCAAATCAGCTTGCAAATAAGTCACCAACACTCAAAACAAAAATCTCCAAAACAGAAACAGCAATAGCAGCAATAACCAAAAACAACACGCAATAAAACTAAACGTTACCAACCTTTTCTCTTTCCGGCCCCTGCATTGTTACTTAAAAATAAGTGAAATTGACATTCTTTGGTATTCATTCTAAGCAAGGAGATGACTGGCTATTTCTAAGGTTGACTTAAATGTCACTCAGAGTTCTCTCTGCAGGTATTGAACTAGCCTGACCTCCGGCTTTGGTTTTAAAAGATTATGGAAATCGGGGATGTGAGGTTGTGTGTGTGCGTGTAGAGGTAGAGAGAGGGAAGCTGTCTACTCTATTCCAGAACTATACAGATTCAAAGTAGAAATCCCACCAAGGCAGATAGTTTTTGTGTTTCAGTTTGTGGCAAACCTTCTTGGGATTTAAAAGCCAATTAACATAAGCCCCGCAGCCCAGCTTTGGTCCTTCTAGTTTCCACCAAAGAATTCTTCCTATTGACACAGTTGGAGAGCGCTAGTTTCAGGAAACAATAATTCCTCCTCCAAACTGTCACTGGTTCATTCATTTGGTGAAGTGGGTCTATCACACACACATTACCTTTATTTATTTATTTCTGTTTTAGTTTTTTTAATGTTTATTCATTTTCGAGAGACAGCGAGAGACAGAGCGTGAATGGGGGAGGGGCAGGGAGAGAGGGAGACACAGAATCCTGAGAAGTCTCCAGGCTCTGAGCTTCAGCACAGAGCCCGATGCGGGGTTTGAACTCACCGACTGTGAGATCGTGAACTTAGGCGAAGTTGGATGCTTAACCGACTGAGCCACCCAGGTGCCCTCTTTATTTTTAATTGTACAATTTTCTGCCACTAAACACACCAGGCTTTCCTACCTAGGCCTGCTATTTGTGGTAACTCATCAGGGAGGTGAAATATGGAAACATGCTGAAAATAAATGAAGTCGTGCTTACTTCATTAATTTTTGGTGCAGCATAGAATACAATGTGAATGAACATCAGTGAACGGTAATAGAATACTTTTTTTTCACACAACACTTGTATTAATGTCTCCAAACTGTCAGCCATATTCTTGTCTGCCTTAAACTTCTCCTGTCCTTTCCAGTCAGAGACTCCTGAAACCTGGATCTAGTTCACTGAAGTGCTTTCTCCATGCCTCTGTCTATACCTTCAGACCAGACACATCGTCTTTACATGGGATGATCCATAAACGTAATTTCTAAGCCCCCTCATTAACATCTTATGTTATAGTGACTGTTTAACAGAGGCCGTTTATACCAATGCTGGCAGTGTAGACTTTATGATTAGCAGGATTAAAGAAAGAGGAACTGACATGGGGTAATTCTTAGCACTTGGGGCATAGTAAATCAGTATAGAGATGTGAACATACTTTTAATGTTTATTTATTTTTGAAGGAAAGAGAGACAGATCATGGGTGGGGGAGGGGCAGAGAGAAAGGGAGACACAGAATCCAAAATGGGTTCCAGGCTCTGAGCTGTCAGCAGCAGAGCCCCAGGCGGGGCTTGAACTCACAAACCATGAGATCATGACCTGAGCTGAAGTCGGTCGCTTAACCGACTGAGCCACCCAGGCGCCCCAAGATGTGAACACACTTTTAACATGATTTTAAACTTGAGTAATTTGAAGAGTAGAGTCAATGTATAGTTAGATGATTCAGACAGAAAACTAGTCTAGTTTACACAGAACAAAACATTTTTTTAAGTTAGAAATATGTGTTACAGTGCATTTTATGCTAGGAATTACCCATTCATTTGTTGAACAAACATATTGAATATACCAGTTATGCCAGACATAAGCCTAGGTTCTGGGAAGGCAATAAGGAAAAATTTCAATCATGGTTTTGGGAATTTAGCATGGGGGAAACCAAAGTAGTGTTGGAAATGCTCAGAATCTGCAGAATCATGGTACTTGGACATTTGTGAAGAGTCATAAATAAGAATATGTGTTCCTGTTTGATGGGAGGAGACTATGATTTGTGGCATAAGTGGGCATCTTAAGATACATGAGGAAGGGCAGACAGTTGATACAATAATTTTTTGAGAGAGGAAAGAAAGGAGGGATAGGTACAGTAGAAACAACTAAAATGGTTCAGTTCGAGTAGGAATGACTGAGTTCCACCGTAGGGCCAGAAGTAAAATTTTCTGGCTCCCTCAAGTTTATGACATAGTCTTGAGTTGACAGAAGATAGATTAATGCCAGAAGTCCAAATTGTTTTTTTTAAAGTTTATTTATTTATTTTGAGAGAGAGAGAGAGAGAGAGAGAGAGAATCCCAAGCAGGCTCCGCACTGTCAGTGCACAACCTGACGCGGGGCTTGAACTCATGAACGATGAGCCGAAATCAAGAGTTTGACACTTAACCGACTGAGCCACCTAGGCGCCCCTAACTTGTTTCATTGCAAATGAAAATATGGAGGTCTGTTCTTATTCATTTGGTGAGCAGATGATTTGAAAAAAAATTGTTCTTCAATGCCTATTATTTGGTTTTCTAAATTTATTTTGTTTTTGTCTTAATTTTTTTCCCTACAGCTACACTTGCTAGTGTTTTACCTCAAACTGATCATGGTTAATGACAATTTGGTCAAATATGATGACATACGTTGCTAACTTTTGTCATAGAGGATGGCACTGGTAGTGACTGAGAACAGAATTCTGGTGGAGTCGATCACAATGGAACTTGAAGCCTTGAGTTATTATAGAAATCTTTCTTTGTTACTTTTCAGATCCTTCCTGTAGGCACACTCACTATTCGTCCTTCTTTCACCCATGTTGACTTGAAAATATCACTCACACGATGAAGGCCTGGGTAAACAGGATGTCCTCCTGGATTTATTTTTCAGGTGACTCCTTAGAACATCTCTTGTACCTCTTCTACTTCAGCCTACTGGCTATTCAACAGTTGTTTGGGTGTCTTGTCATACCTGTTTTCTCTACATATTCATCTTGATGGAATTGTATTGTGATAAGCGGTACTTCAATAGTGGTAGATTGGCTACATTCAAGAACTATACTGTTGGTGATTGTCTTGCCATTCAATGTGAAAATATGTAACATCTATCTTTCAAACACATTGAAGATTCAATAGCACCAAGGTTTGGACAATAGAATGCCAACTAGAGCACCATTTTGGCATATGTATGGAGTGTGTGTGTGTGTGTGTGTGTGTGTGTATGTGCATGTGTGTGAAAGAAACAGAAAGAAAGAGGCAGAGACAGAGAGACAGAGAACTGTAGAAGGCAGAGTCCATAATATCTTTCATAAGACAGAACAGAAATAATTTTTTAAAAATATACTCAGACTATATTTGATGACTAATGATATGCTTTCTCATAAAATTGCAGATCTATATTTCACTTTCAGGAATAGACATACTATTTCCTTTCAGCTATAGACAAAGTCTCATTCAGGGAAGACAGTATTTTACCTTACAATCACACAACATCAAGCCAGAGCCATTGTTCTGAAGGAACTGAACCTTCTGCCACTTCAACAACCCCTAAGTGCTGACTGTTAACTCATTTTTCTTTTCCTTTGATGTGACTGTGACAAGAAACAAATTCATAGAAGTGGAATTATCTGTGATGGTAGACCCTTGGATAGCTGACCTTGGAAAAATTAATACAATAAGTGAGTAGTAGTATTCACTACCATCAGATCTGTGCCAGAGTTGCAATTAGGAACATATAGACTTTTATCTGTTGCTAATTCATAATATTCCAGATACAGAGGTTGTTTTAAACATTATTTGTTAGATTTGTCATTGTGGTCGATATTTGTTATTTGTTTATACTGAAGTATATGGTTGTAGTACTTATAAGAATAATTTAAAAATATTTATTTAGGTACCAAGAAATGAGTGTGTGTGTGTGTGTGTGTGTGTGTGTGCACATGCGTGTGCATGCGTGCATATGTCTATGTGTGTCCTTAATGAATAACATGGCTTCCATAGGCTTTAAAGTAGAAGGAATCCCTTCTAGGAACAAGTGCTTGGCTACTTCAATATTTATTTCAGCTTAGTTTTAGAATGCTTGGTGGAATCTTTCCAGGACAGTATGTTTACTTTTCTAATGTTATTCTTATGAAGGAGAGTGAGTTTATACTTTCTAACACTTTGCATCCTCTACTTCAGGCTTTTGCCTAAGTGTGCTTTGGCCACATTCTACAATATTCCCGCTCCCCTGGTATTTAATTATGCTGCTAACCTCTCTCTATACACTTACCCTTGCTCTGCTTATGATTTAAATGCCACAATCTCCTATCCCAATTGACTTTATGTTTCTTTTTTATGTAAATATTAGTGGGGCTCCACCATATTGAACCACATGAATGAGCCTAAGAATTTAATCAAACAGTAGGTCAATTCAATCAAATATCCATCTAGTTTGATTATTATTTTTACTTAATTGATGGATTGAGTAAATTTACTTAGTTGATTGATAATTTGGCCATAGGTCTTGTGTATGAATATATACAATACACAAGTTTACATATTTGTATATGTGTGTATATATACATATCTTAAATGTGTATGTAATATATGTATGTATGTAATATATGTATGTAATATGTATGTATGATATATATGTAATGTATACATCATATTATAGTATATTTGCTTTGTTGACTCATTCACTCATACATTCAGCCTGTCATTCAATCCATGATCACTAATAGTGTATCAAGAACCCAAAGCTAAGTATAACATGACCTTGGTATTGAAGAGCTTAAACTCTAATGGCGCGTTGGTTTGACTGATAAGCTCTTATTAGCTAATAATAGTAGTAATAATAGCTAATATTTCTTGACTATCATTTATATGCTTGGCATTGTACTAAGTGTTTTATATGCATTATCTCATTTGATATTTATGGCAAGCTCATAAGACATGAATTACTTAGCTTTATTTTAAGATCAAGGAACTGAGGTCCAGAGAAATTAACGAATCCATGCTAGGCTACATAGCTAATGAGTTATAGAACCAGAAGTTGAATTTGGGCAGCCTGAATCCTAGAAGCTCACCCCTAGGCACTGTATCCATATACCTTAGGAGGACAGACCAGGATGGCACGTGTGTAATTTTCTGCCATAGCACCTGACCATTTAGAGCTTTCACACGCATGTTGATCCTGATAAAGGAAAAATAGATGCATAGGCTACTGAGTGGCAGAGATAAGTAAGGCAATTTGAGATTAAATATTTTCTAAATGACGTTTCTAATATGCAGGTAATTAATACTATACTCTTTATCCTTCCAATTTTACATACATCTATTTTAATTTTTACTTTAATATTTTAGAGATGCAAAGTTTATTTTCACTATGAAACACAAATATTTAATCCTGACATATATAGAGACCAGGCAGGAATAAAAATTTGATTTCTGGGAATGAAGTGATATGGTTTAGAAAAATATTTTACAAATACATATGTGATGCTAAAGATTCCTTTCCCACAGTTTTTCTTTTCCTTTAGGAATTTTATCCTTGGGTTCCTACAGTGGTATTGTAATATTCAAATAGCATCTGATATTTATTTCCACTTACCAACAATATGTATGTGAATACATATACATATAGTATTATGTGCAGGATAATGAGCCATATTTTAGATTTGCTCTTCTCTTGATGATCTTAAATGAGATTTTTTTTTTAATTTAGAGAAAGCACAGATTTAGAGAGTCCAGATTGTACATAGAGATCTGAAGGAGAAATTTTGCCCTTGAGGATTGCCTGGTTTTCCTTAAGATAATGCACATACACACTCTAAGTTATTGTTATACTTAGAATGCACATTACTTCAAATGTTGAGAATATTCTGATCTCTTGGTATACAGGTAAAATGGGGCGTCTGTGAGACTGAACTTTTAAATTTTCCAAGTTTCAAATGATCTTAGGGTTGTATATTTTTGTACGACATTGTAGAAAAAAGAAGTTAGGTTTGTTAATGTTTTGCTTTTCCAGTTTTCTTCCCTATAGAATTTTTTCTTCAGCCATAGGAGAGTCCTAAATAGACTATTAAATAGGTTTTAATATCATTATTTACAATATAGACAATTGTTTCAATTGTGTTATATTATAGGTGGAAAAAACCTACCTAGGTTTCTGTTAAGATTTGAGTTGAACTCACACTCTGCAAATAGTCAATAAATATTTTCGTGAATATATATCTTTTTTTCCCCCAGTAAGTCAAAGAATGGAAAAGACTTTAAAAAATAGTTCCCCAACTCTCAGAAATCCAGGGCATCAATGGAGTTGTGCACATGAGGCATATAAACCCAGAATGATTAGGAAGAGGTTCTGTCTTTGACTTTGGGTTAGTAACCCAGTCTCTTAATGCCTCAGTTTCCTCATCTGTGATACTGAGATAATAATTTCACCTTACTGAGGTATCATGCAGATCAAATGAGATAATAAGTGAAAACAGTTCTTCTGGCTTAAGTAGATGCATTTATCCCCTCTTTCACTAGATAAGGTGGGAGACAGTCTCATGTGTTATCCTCTTAGTAACCCGGATGCTTAATACAGTGTCTGGCAAAGGCCAAACAAGAAATATGTTTTTAGTGGATAGATGCATTTTCCTGGAGGGTGTAGTGCAAACTATAATTGTTCTAGGAATTCACAAAAATGAAAGAGAAGTATTCCTGGAGCATCCACGGAGAGATTTGTGATCGAATTTAGATTTAAGCTGGTACTTGAAGGATTTGCAGTATTTTGATAGGAGGAGAGGACAGGGAAAGGGATTCCAGTAGGAAGCTGTATATATCACAAACAAAGATACAGAAAGGAGAGGGAAATCTGTTTACAGAGCATTCTAAGTGATAACTTACACAATAAAACATTTACTGATAAAATAACAAGTTTTGGAATTAACTCTAATTTTTACTTATTTATATTAATTTTTAATCGAAAGAGAGTTGACATGCAATATTATATCAGTTTCAGGTGTACAACATAGCAATTTGACAATTACAAAATGCTCACCATACTAAGTATAATTGCCATCTGTCTCCACACACAATTACAATATTATTGACCATATTCCTTGCGCTGTGCTTTGCATCTGTGTGATGTATTTATTTTATGACTGGAGCTTTCTACCTGTTAATGCACTTCCCCTATTTCACTCATTCCCTCATCACCCCTCCCCCCCCTAATTGGGAAACCAACAGTTTGCTCACTAGATGAGTCTGTTTATGTTTTTGTTGTTGTTTATTTTGTTTTGTTTTGTTTTTAGACTCCACATATAAGTGAAATCATATGGTATTTGTCTTTGTCAGACTTATTTCATTTAGAATAATACCCTCTAGATCCATCCATGTTGTCACAAATGGCAAGATCTCGTCCTTTTTATGACTGAGTAGTATTCCATTGTGTGTATGTATCATATCTTCTTTACCCATTCATATACAGATGGGCACCTAGCTTGCTTCCATATATTGGTATTGTAAGTAATGCTGCAAAACAGATACAGGTGCATGTATCTTTTCAGATTAGCGTTTTTGAACTAATTAGTGTTTGTTCTGGTAAATACCCGGTAGTGGAATTACTGGGTTGTATAATAGTTCTCTTTTTTAGTTTTTTGAGAAACCTCCATTGTTTTCCACAGTGGTGGCTCCAATTTACATTCCCACCAAGAGTGCATGAGAGAATCAGTCCTGATTTTTAAAATCGTATGTGCCAGGATAAATTTCTAAGGATTAAAGTTTCAAGTTTCCTGCTAGCTTGTAACCACAGATGAGAAACTTAAAACACTTTAGAATAGCCTTTCTGTTTCTACAAGAGAAATGAGAAACGTTATCCAAAGTAGCATTCTTCATTTACCTATGTGAAACATTATTTGCTATTTATAATGATTGTTGTTCTGAAGTGGAAAACTGATTAGAAAACCTTTTACATTTTCCTCCCTTTACATCACAGTGACTTCTTTTTTTTTAAATTTTTGTTAATGTTTATTTATTTTTGAGACAGAGAGACAGAGTGCAAGGGGGGAGGGGCGGAGAGAGAAGGCAACACAGAATCCAAAACAGGCTCCAGACTCTGAGCTGTCAGCACAGAGCCTAACTGTGGGGCTCGAACTCACAAGTGGTGAGATCATGACCTGAGTTGAAGTCGGTCACTTAACTGACTGAGCCACCCAGGCACCCCTATATCACAATGACTTCTTGCATAATTTTAGTTCTAAGTTAAATTTCTATGCCCACTGGCCCAGTTAATAATGGACAGTACTGAGCCTTTTGGATCTGTGAACTGAAATAGAAGACCACAGCCCCTATTTTACTATATAGATTCCATTTTTTTTCCTTCTGATTATGAATCTACAGTTATACAGGTAAAATCTCAGGCAAATAGTATTGTAAACACAGAGATTTGGGGGAGACAAATAGGCGTGGCCATTTAAAATACGTTGAGGACAACATGAATAGATTAATGGTTAAAGGAAAATCAATAATAAGTTTGAAACAGAACCAAAGAATTCTCTTCTTAGACTCTGATTCAGAAGGCTTTTGATTTTTAGCATTAGGTGACTTTATGGTCACTTGCTTGCTGAACCTGCTCTGTGTGAGTCTGACACAAACATTTTGCATGTCAAAAGTTGACTGACACTTTTTCTATATACATTTTAGTGTCAAGGCTAAACCCATCAATGAACAGAAAGTCTTTCTCAAATAATAGTGTATTTGTTTACTGGTGTCTACTGTCTGCTTTGAGAGTATTAGATCATCAAAAAGATATTAAAAACCTAATTTTAGTCATGGGAATAAAATAAAACACAGCACACGATTTATTATTTTATAAGGCTCAGCCGATATATTGATAATGACAGTTGGACAAACAAATTATTAGGTTAGGAACTAAAGTGTCAAACTTGGCATAATCTGTAACTATGATAACTGTCAATGCACATTCATTAATCTTATCTGCATAGAAAATTTTATACAAAGTGTGAAATCATTGCTATCAGAAATTGAATGTTTCTTGCACAATTTCCTTTTAATTCATGGTAGAAATCATTGTAAGATGATCAGGAATGCTCTTTCTTTCTTTCTTTTTTTTTGAGAAATAGGAAAACTCAGATGTAGAAAGAGCACATCATTTTGCTCCATCATTATAATACCATATTCTTTATGCATGCCATAGTTTTCAAAGCATTTTTACTGCATTATCTCATGGAGGAGAAGAAAGATCACTGGACAAGAAATTGAACACAGTGACCTAATCCCAGTTCTGCTATTAAGCAGACTGACCTTGAGTAAGTCTCTTAAGTTTTCTGGGCTACTTTTTTTTTTTTTTTTAATGAAATAGAGGAATTTGACTAGAGCATAGCTTGGGTATTTCTTGTTCCAAAATACCTTAAGAAATCATTCCTAATGTAACCCTGTGCAACAGGCAAGACATGTTTTCTCTTACTTTGAAAACAAGAAACCTGAGGTTTAGTGAGGTGGTCACATAGACAGGAAATATTACAGCCAGGCCTGGAACACTAAAAATCTGAGGGTTTTACTATTACAGAGGGCCCCTCGTTAGATATGGTTACTTAAATCTGATTTGGCTCATCTGTGAAGTTATTCCCTTGAATGATTGAATATTTATACCTTAAACATCATCAGTAGTTTTCAACAACAGAATTGAAAACCTATATGTTTACTTACGTGATTCGTTAGTTGCTTCGGTAGTTAACAAGGGGTGATCACATGTGTAGAAGATGTTGGATTTGCCTTAGAAAGCCAGTCATGTTGAGACAGTGATGATGAAGGCGACATGAGGCGATGGGAGCTAAACTTGAAAACTTACCTTTTGCCTCTGCAGCAGTGTGACTCTTTTTACTCTACCCCACCAAACCAAATGAGATAAATGAGTGTGTTAGTGTAGATAAGCATTTAGCTGGACCGAACGTATCTAGAAGTGATGACGCTTTCTGCTTCCCGGTGTACCTACTCCTGACACCTAACGCCTCCCAAGATAGATGGAGATCCTGATCGTCATTTATCCTCCCTGCGGCTATTTTGATCCTGTCCTTAAGTTTTAAAAATGTTCTGCTTGTAACCATCTAACTTCTCGCGATCTCTGGTAGTAATCAACAATAGATTTTTGTCTCTTTTGTTCACCGAGAGATTCCTAGCGCCTAACGGTGTCTGACACATAGTAGGTGCTCACGTCTGTTAAATGCACACATGAAAAGTGACCTCCAAGTCAGTTCTTACTACAAAAAAGAAAAAAAGCAACCCCCAGCAGTGTTTGTTTGCTTGTTTTTTTGTTTTTGTTTTTGTTTTTACAATCGAGAGTACCATAGCAGAAGTAATTTAAGTCAGAGAGATTTTCGTCTTTGTTTTTACAGAGATTTTTCCTCCTTAGAAAATGGATGTGCCGTATTTGAAGACAGGCCTTTTTGTTGTTGTTTCAACATGTCACTTGGAAGCTAGTGTATTTGAAATTAAAAAAAAAGACACAGCATTTATGTTAGGTAGCCATAATGTTCCCCAGAAAGTTTTTGTCTCTTCCCTCATCATGTGTTCACCTTTCCCATTGTTAGAACGTGTGCAGAGAAGGCAGATGGCGGAGATGACTTTTTTCCTACCTTTTTCAACTTTCTCAGTTTCACTGATTATTCTTTTCTCCTACTCCCCTCACCCCAACTCCCACTCGGGCTTCCTTTTTTCTGGTTGTGTGCTTTCCCCTCCGTACAATCAAAATGAATTTGACGTGAATGATGAAAAATATAACTAAGGAGGTGAGGGAGGGTCGGGCACCCGGGGACCTGAACCCAGGTCACCATCCGTACACTGCAGTCTGTGTTTCTGGATTTACACAGGTGAAATGTTGACCTAGAAGTACAGTCTATGGAACAACTACTGCAGCTTTAAGCTGCGGAGGTTTATCGGAAAAGAGCAGAAACAAAGGCAAGCAGATGGCTAAAGATGAAGGTCACATCAGATTGAGAAGTTTGTCAAAATGTGATGACATAGGTAATCTGTAAACTGTTATTGCGCCTAGCTGGAGGTGCTGAAAAACATTTTGAAATTACAAAAAACACTGGAGTCGCCAGCACAGAGGCAGAAATGATAGCCTGGAGTGGTTCTGGTCTATGGATGAATGCCAGATGTGGAAAGCGACATATCTGGAATTAATGATATTAAACATGCTTTTCTTTTATGCTCAATAATAACTCTATTATGATTGATACAAACCGCAGACACTTTATCTAGTACAAATGGAATCGTCTGTCATTGACTATATTAAATCATCAATTTCTGCATGATGAGGATCGTTTAGGGTAACTAATCATCTGTCTCGTTCTGAAGTCTTTAAGGCTGATCAGATAACGTTTTGAATACTGCCTGAGCAGCCATGACAATCTAACCCTTCCATGTAAGGATTGAGAGGGGCCCATTATGCCGTCAAAGCCTGTGGAAATATCACAGCTCTTTCTCTACATAATACCCTGCTGTAAATAAATCACTCTCCACCACAAACTTTATTGATCACAAGCACTTCCATGCTTGTGTCTAGTGAAGTCTCTACAGAATAAAATGCTGCTTTATATTTTGTCTTGTCAAAATATTAAACGGCTGTGTCAAGCGGAGTCAGGCTAGCAGTGATGGTGTAATTCTGTGCTAGCCCTTCTCATTCCCTCCTTCTATCTCAGCTGCCAAGCTTACAAAGCAGGATTTTTTTTTTTTATAAACTTTCCAATTATAGTCTCGTAAGATTATGAAGCCTTAAGATAAAGTGTCCTAATTTAGAGTGGTGGAGTATTGAGCTCCTAGGAAAGCGACCGTTAGATAAAACAGCATCTCTCCCAAGGAAAAAGATAACCTGGCTTATTTATATACACAACTTTAATGGGCAGTGGGGGTTAGGCTAAAAAAAAAAAAATCTCTTTAATTTTGCCTCGCAAAATGGAGGGCGGGGTGGAATCTAAATTAGTTTGCCCTAAAGTTCTTATTATTCATGCTTACAAAATGATGCGTTATGATCGAAACCAGCTTGGGGGGTGGGGATCGAGTTAACACCGAAGTCCATCATTAACACGACACACGCTTTCCAAACGGCAGGGATGGGTTGCCCAGCCCCTAAGTGGTACCACATACTGTAATATGTTTGTGGCAATCCCCAGAAACAACAAGCAGATTAAAAGTGTAATTTACTGCCTGCTAACGCTGAATTTCCTGGGCAGCATCTGGTTTTAATGCAATGTAAAAGAAGTTTCATCCTTTGTCCCTTATAAAGGGGTAGGATTTTGCTTTCAATAGGGAAAGAAAGACACCGAAATCACTTACAGAGGAGTAGAAGATTTAGTGCTCTGGGCCATTAGTGCTGCTCAGAGGACACTAGGCTTGATCTTTATTCCCTTTTGGAAGATCATTAACTCTTTTAGACATTTAGCAAATAACCTCTTCAAGGCTGGGAGAGTTTCTACACCAACCATAAGAGAGCATTTTGCTCCTGTCCTGCCTGTTTCCAAGCCAGATATTTATTGAAACTTCTGTTTGGTCAGTTTTAAAAAGAAGTTAAGCCGTAAGATAAATTGGTAATCCTGGACAGCGAATTTATTTTGGAGTCATAAAAATTGGATGCCACAAAAACGGAAAGCGCAAGTCTCTGCGGATCTCCGCGTACACCTCCAGCCCTGCCTAGAAGAGATTCTAATGAAGAGAGAACAAATTTTAGCTTAGAGACGGAGTTAAACCCACTGGCATATTTCAAAGAAGCAAGTAAACAGCTTTTTACTTTTTTGATGGTAATAAATTTGAGCCATCAACAACCTTAGCTTTAATTCAAGTTGTAATTCATCTCCATGGTCCCCTGACCAGTATTTTTTCAAGTACTATAATGGGCAGTAAACCTCAAAGATAGTGGTATCAATCAGTTCTGTTTTTAAACAATAGGTCATTAAATCCTACTGAATTCTTTAGTCTCCTTCCAAGTAACGATAGCCATGTATTTTCTTGGGAGGAAAATGAAATGTGCCGACATATTTCCAAATGGGTTGTTGGAAATATTTTGCTTAGAGTTCGAGTTTCCCCCTTATCCGGCCAACGTTTACTAAATTCACACACCAGGTACTCCTGGCCTCAGGAGGGAGAGCCCGACCTTGAGAGGCTCAGGGTTCACTTAGAGAGACAGACTTATAAACAAACGATAGCAGTGCAGTGTAAGGAAGCTACGATGTGGGTACCTACAGTGTTAGCCTTCATCTTGGATTTACCTGTAAGATGCATGTAGGTTACTTTTCACATAAGAATTTAATAGACATCTGTTATTTATGCCCACTTAATTTTCTTATAACACCTTCTTGATTTTTTTTTTTCTTCACTGATCTCAAACCAGCTGGAGCTTCCACTCATGCCTGCTCAGAGGTGGGGACACAATGCAGGCCAGGTCATTTGACCTACTGGCCACTGTTATCTATTCAGGGATAGCCAGGAGTCACACAGTCAGGAAGGGGCAGAGCAGGTGTTTACCCAGGCATGATGGCTCGTGAGTGCATGTTCCTAACCACTATGCTTCACTCTTTTTTAATTTACCTACTGTGGAAGATGCACTGACTGGGTGCGCTGAATGCACTGAAGGTAAAAAAGACCCAAGCCAGTGCACTGAGCTTCATCACTGGGACTTTTACTGGAACATCATACTTCTGCTGATTTGCTAAGCTAGGATGCCAAGCTGTCCAAAGACCACTATTCTGAAGAAAGAACTCACCAGACAATGAAGCCAATGGCAGAAGAAAGAAACCCTGAGAGGTGGAGAGATGGGAGGAGGGAAACACTGGAGACTGAATGAACTGAGTGGTACCGTTTCATTTTGTGGATCTGTTCTTCATGTATCTATCCCTGGATATTTTTTTCATTATGAGAGCCAACAATGGACTACCCTTGCTAAAGTTAGTCTCAGTTAGGCTTCTCTACTAATAATAATGTGGCTAAAAAGATGAATACATAACTCTATTTATGGCTCAATTGGGAGAAAGTAGAGAACCGCCTCTAAGGGATCTTAGAAGCTCTTAGAGTTTGATGGGGGAAGAGACTGGGAGGGGGAGGCTTCAAAGGGAAGTTATCATTTATGAGCCTCAAAATAGGACTTGGATTTCATGGCAACCTTGGTATTGGGTAATAAGGATATAGCTGATAATTGTGCACTATGATTTCTATTAGAAGATTTTTAAAAATCTATTATCTAAATATTTACTTTCCTTCTATTTAGTGAGCCAAGTTCTCCTAGTTTCTGGGTTTCCCCTGGTTTGCACAGCAGATACTTAGAAGAAGAGTTGTGTAAATCCTCTTTAGCGTATGAAGGTATCATTTAATATCCTGGGAGGTAGCTCTTTTCAGCCACCAGAAAACCGGTTATCATACCATACGTGAAAGCGTTAATGCAGTTTCCTCAAGTATGTAGCATACTCCTGGGGAGTAGCTTACACAGTGGGAGAATCTAGGTCAATGTGCATGACTGAAAATAGCTTAACAGTGAATCCAATATGAATTGAAAAAATAATGAGATGAGAGCCCAGCCAGGAGATACCCTGACTAGACTGATATTGGGCCTAAAAATCAAGCATCCCAGGTCTTGGAATAGGTGTAGCGGTCAGCCCAATTTTCTTTCCTGGCCTTGCAGAACTGTTGTAAAGAAGCACTGCAGGCTTAGATCCAAGTTTGGCCAAAGAAGCTGCCAAAAAGATGAAGAATCCTGTTCCATCAAGAGGCCACATTGCAGTTCAGAAGGGAAACAAAAACTTCTAGTGAAGCG
This sequence comes from Panthera leo, assembly GCF_018350215.1. Lineage (NCBI taxonomy): Eukaryota > Metazoa > Chordata > Mammalia > Carnivora > Felidae > Panthera > Panthera leo. The sequence continues at coordinate 151,829,525 of NC_056686.1, read as the reverse complement.
ACACTACATTTCTAGGCAATTTTGTGCTTTTGCTCAGGATTCCATTACTACCCCCTGAAGGTATTGCATTTCCTCAGGTTAATATGAATTTATTTGACTATAAAAAGAGACATTGAAATCTTTCACTGTTCTACATTTTGGTTAGCAGAATGATTACGTAAGGAAGTAAGCAAAGTATTCTTTTTTATTTTGGGGAAAAAATGCCTTCAGATTGCTATATTTGTCAACCCGTAATAGAGAAAATACTTAAATGATTGCTATCACATTCCCGGTTTTTATTACAGGGGAATAGTTTACTGATAACCTCAATATTCATAAAGTAAGATAATTTTCTTAAATAGAAAATAACAATCTCTATAAACCTAGCGTTTAAAATAACTTTTTTTTGTCACTTATACAAGATACGATTAAGTAGCTGTCGATACTATCAATCATAATTGCCGTTCTATCATTGCGCCATGTAGGTAGTGTTTCTGAAAAGGAAACGTGTCTCATTTTTGTCAAAACCTTAAACTACTCAATTCTTCTCCAACGAGAGGAAACAAATAACTCCTAAGTGTTTGCTATGGGCTGTCAGTTTGCCTGATAAGCAGTGCTAGGTATTGTGTGAAATACAAAAGTAGTTAAGACTTGGCTGCTACTGTCATGGATCTTTCAAGCCAATTGCATCTTTAGGCGTGGTTGGTAAGTGAGTAGGGCAAGGAAGCAGAAATGTATGCAATTACTATACAATATGGAAAGCTAAAGTAAGTGCTAAATAGAGGCCCAAGTGCCAGGGGAGACACACGCAAGAGTGATTAACTCTGACTCAGAGACTCAAGGATGGACTCATGAAAATCATCTTGGCTTTGAATTCTCACGTATTTAAGCTGTGGAGTAGGCATTCCAGGTTGAAAGGAGAGCATGATCAAAGGCATGGTGGCATGAATGCATGCTGTATTTGGGAACACTAAGTTAAATTGGTATGTTTGGAGGTTAGGAGTTGAGGAAGATTGAACCAGGTAGTGATAAAGATAGGTTGAGTCTAGATAGATTTTTGAGCATTTTAAATAGTGGTCTCAGGGGTTTTTTTTGTTTTTCATTTTTGTTTTTGTTTTTTGGTTTTTTTGGCAATGGGGAGGCATGGATGGGGAGTGATATAATTTAGTCCGGATATTTAGGAGACAAATGTTAACAGCATAACAACAGTAGTTAACATTTACTGGGTGCTTAGCATGTGCCAAGCACTGTTCTATATGTGTAGTGTATATAAACTCATTTACCCCTCACCATAGGTTCATATGTAGTTATCATTATCATCCTCCTTTTACAATGAGGCACATGGAGCTTAAGCAGTTTGATAATAGCCAAATAGCTAAGAAGGAACAAAGCCAGGTTTTTGTCCAGACTTAACGGCTTCATAGTCTATGCTTCTAACTTCTATTTATGCTCTCAATATCCAATGTAGAGGATGTTGTGAGTAAGTGAAATGTTGGAGGCAGGAAAAACATTCAGGGAGTCCAGGAGGATTACGATGAAGACCTGAATAAGAAGTTAGTGGGGGAAATAAAAATAAAAGGATACATTTAAGAAAAAACACAGATGAAGAAGTAACTAATTTGGGCAATCAACTGGACCTCGGGAGTGAAAGAAAAGGAGGAGACGAAGACAACTTCAAGGTCTTAAAATGAAAGAAAGTGGTGAATTCCAGTAACAAAGATAAGGACTGCATGGGGCATAGGAGTATAGAAGGGGGTTTGATATAATGTTTGGTTGCTAATATGCTAAGTATAATATGCTAAGTAGTTCATTTCTATGGATATGGAATTTGGAAATGGAAGTCTGATGCCCAGGAGAGGGATCAAGGCTGGACAAAGTTTACAGAAGTTGACAGTCACTCATCTGAAATGTATTGAGTACCCATCATCTGCCTAATTCTGTATTAGAGGTACAGTGTCGAACAAGTAAACATGGTCTCTACCTTCATGGAGCTCACCATGGAAGATAGACATCGTCATATAAATCGATAGATAATTTAAATGGTTATTGATTCCATGAAGAAAAGTGAATGGTAGAACTGGGCCTTCAAATAGCGATCTAACTTTAACTGTGGGAAATTGAAAAGATTTTTCTGAAGATGTTTAATTTGAGCAGAAACCAGAAGAATAAGAAGGAATTCCCTGAATTAATAATCCTGGATGTTCAGTCAGAGGGAACAGCATGTATGGAAATGCTGATGTTAGAAAGAGTTGTGAGTATATGGAACTCAGCAAAGATGAGAGTGGCTGAAGTTTAGAGAATCAAAGACAAATTCTGAGAAAAAATTTGTAAAAGGAGTCAGAAACCAGATCACACAAGACATTTTAGGCTCTGTTAAGGATTTTAGAATTTATTTTCTAAAATAAATTGTTGGCAAATTATTGATTTTAAGCAGAGAAGTGGCATGGGAAGATCTGTGTTTTATTGTGGCTTCTAAGAAGTAGGGCAGATGATCAGGCTTAAACAAGGACATGGTTTATTTTTTTATTTTATTATTATTTTCTTTTTATTTTGGAGAGATAGTGTGTGTAGGTGTGAGGGATGGGGAGAGAAAGAGAGAATCTCAAGCTCCATTGAAGCCTGTCTCGATCCCATAACACTGGGACCATAACCTGAACTGAAATCAAGAGTTGGATGCTCAACCGATTGGGCCACCCAGACTCCCCCAAAAAGGACATGGTTTAATTAGGATGTTACACCAATAATACCAGCGGCAGTTGATAGGGATTCAATTGCCGTGGTGGTAGTGGAGGAAAAGAGACGAGGAGGCAGAGTTGAAAGATATGATGATGAATCCTTGATGGGAAGTGAGAAAGAAATAGATACAAAAGGTGACTTGTAGGTCGCTTTGAAGGACACTTGAGTGGACTGTTTCCAATCTCAACTAAGCAGATGGATATTGTCCCACACTGGGAACAAGAGTTTAAGAATAGTTGCAGCTCAGTTTTTTTCAAACACGAGTTCAAGATCCCTGTAATAATTGTAATGGGAGACAATATGCATGTAGCTGATCATGTTTCTGGAGCTCAGAACACAGCGCGTGGGAAGTTATGCAGATATGTATTTGCAAATATATAGTATGCAGATGATGTTTAAAAACATGCCGATTTGTCAGATGTCTATGGCATGATGCAAGACTGAGAAGAGAAGGGGTATATGAACCAAGACTTGAAGAACATCAATGGTTAGAGCTAGGGTAGATGACAAGACACTACTGGTCCATGAAGACTTAGAATTACGTAGAAGAGAATGAGGTAAACCAAGAGTCTGGTGTCATGGAAGGCTAGCTAAGTAGACAGGTATTTTGTGTGTCTAGAACGTCAAGAAAGATGAGCACAGAACAATGTCCACTAGATATAATATCATGGATATCAGAGGTGACCTTAATGAAAACAGTTTTGATACAGTGGGTCTAGTCAGATCGGACCACACTGAACAGTAAAGAGTAGATGAGAAAGTGGAGATGTGCAGATAGGCAATGCTCTCTGGAGTTTGACTATAAAGGAGAGAAAAGAATTAGGGCGCTTGGGGCAGCTCAGTCAGTGAAGTACCTGATTTCAGCTCAGGTCATGATCTCAAGGTCTGTGAGTTTGAGCCCTGCATCAGGCTCTCTGCTGTCAGTGTAGAGCCTGCTTCAGATCCTCTGTCTCCTTCTCTCTGCTCTTCCCCTACAAGTGTTTTTTCTCTCTCTCTCTCTCAAAAATAAATAAACTTAAAAAAAAGAAAATAATTGAAGCAGGAGCTTGAAAGACATGTGAGGAAAAGGAAAGGCTTATTGTTTTTTTTTTTTGTTTTAAATATGAGAACTATTAAATATATTTGAATGCCAAGGAAGAACTTTAGTAGAAAAAGAGAGATTATGCATGAAAAGACATGGAAACAGATGGAACAAGGTCCCTGAGAGGGCTGGAACTGACGAGATCTGAGCTAAAAGTGGAGGAATTGGTCTTTGTTTTTGTGGGAAGGATACACACCAATGTTCTAAAGAAGAGGTACGGTGAGGACAGGGCCGAGGCAGCTGGGCTTAGAGATTTGGTGGTGGGCAGATAAAGGCACATTGGCTTGATGACTTTTTTTTTTTTTTACTCTGAGATTCATGAAGCAAGGTCATGCATGGAGGTGACAAGAGAGAAATACAACCTTTGAGAGTCAGTGGTCTCAAGTCTAGAATGTATTGTGAAAGGAAAAATGTTGTGAGGTCAGAAACTTAGAGAATGACTGCATTTAAGGATCCAAGGAAGAAAGAGAAGTGTGTGCAGAACAATAGGAAAGGATGGGCCCAGAGGCACAAGGAGAGTAAAGACCCTAAGTTATAACAGAAAAAAAGTTCTGGTGTCCCCAGAGGGAGAGTCAATGTCAGGTGACCTGACTAAAGCTATTGGAAAGACAGTGTTTTTAAAATATTTATTTATTTATTTATTTATTTATTTATTTATTTATTTGAAAAGCAAGAGAGATTTAGAGCTTGAGCACGGGAGAGGCAGAAGAGTGGGGGAGAGAGAATCCCAAGCAGGCTCCACGCCTTCAACTCAGAGCCAGACACAGAGCTCGAACCCACGAACCATGAGATCATGACCCGATCCCAAATCAGGAGTTGGATGTTGAACCGACTGAACCACCCAGATGCCCCAAGATAGTATTTTGTTTAAAGTCTGTGTCATCTGACAAGTGCTGTACTAAGTGCTTCATATGAATTAGTTCATGGCAAAGGCTAAGAAGAATGTAATATTAACTGTAGACAGATTAAGTGACTTGTCTAAGCTCAAATGGCAAAGAATTATGTAGTGAGGCTTTTCATGTAGGAAAGACAGAACCCGAAGCCCATGAACTCACCACCCTGCATACTACCTCAAAAGGCTAACGAATGTATATTGGGCCTTTGCTATTAGTAAGCATTTTGCTAAGCATTTTATTTATGGAAGGGTTTAGGTTGCTATTCAAAATAGGAAAAAATAATCAATTAAAAATAGAGTTGCCAGTATTGGTGCTTACCTGAGATAGGAGAATGTGCTGTGCTCAGAAACCACAGTAAGCGATTTTTTTAAACTCATAAATAATAGTATTTATTAAGTTGCTCATTCCTTAAACACAAAATTGAAAGATGGAAAGGGGTGAGATGGGGTTAGATCAACATATTCTCTCACCTGTGGGAGTTTACTAGGTATGAAGGACTCCATACAACCAAAGAACAATGGAATCATCATTAAAAAATAAATACGTGAATAAAATATTGATAGTGAGTAATGCAAAGATAGTGCTCAACACAGAGAACATTTTAGGACTTGGTTGTTCAGATTCAGATCAGAGTACTTCTTCCTGGAAGTTGGGCTACTTGATGAAATTTCTGGAGAAACATGGTATTTTTGCCCTATGTCTCTAAAGCTCCCTAATAAAAAAAAACATTATGCTCCAGGGGGTCCAGATTCTAAACAAGGCCAGATTACAATGAAAATAGATGATGTCCCTGATGCCTTATAAGGACGGCCAGAGTGGGTAGTTCAAAGGTCAGGATGGGGTGCTGGTGGTGTTGAGGGCTGCTGAGTTAAGAACACTCTTGCTGGTTCCAGAGTCAAGTATAGAATCTTTATACACTAATGGCACATGAAAGTAAAATGTGAGGAATATTCATCACTATGTCTAGTTATGTCTATATGTATATCATTATGTTCATTATTCTATTATTATTCTATTCTATATCATATCTATTCATCTATCACCTATCTTCTACGTATTTATTGTTCTCTGACACTGAAACAGATAGAAAAAATATAAATGTATTGTCAATGCCTTATAATAGCTTCAGGTATTTTTATTATATTGCAGTTTCTATATTAGAAAATGATCTCCATGTTCAAGTAGATGGATCATATTCACAGAACTTGGTTGATTTGATTAAGGCAGCTACTCTACTTAAGAAGTCTAGGATAATCGCTACTCAGTCTCCATCCACATGACAATTTCTCTTTATGAGGAAAAAAATCCAATTTAATCCTGTTTATAGAGGTATTATTTGCTAATCATTGTAAAGTAAAAGTTTCAAGACATTAACTCTTGGGATGTGAGGTGCTTTACCACATTTTGATTAATAACTGCTTTTTATACTTAAACACTTTAAATACCTCCTGTGTGTCTGTCTGTCTGTCTTAATAAAATCAGGGCACTGAGAGAAAGTAAGAATATTTTGTGTATTTGTGAGGCGAAAATAGGTTTTTGTACAGGGCAAATCTCCATTTTCTTCTCATTAAGACGACTTGCCCACTTCCAGCCCTTAGAGAAAAGCAGTTTCTAGAAATCTGTGCATTATAAAAAAAAAAAAAAAATTCACAGTGGAATGTATCATGAGCTTTGGCGAGAGTGGTTTTGCTTGCCATACGAAGAAGCGTTCAGAGGAGAAGAGGGATTCTGGATCAAAATGAAGACGGCTAACTTGAAGTGAGTAAAGCATTGGGTATAAAGGACGCCCCTACCACATGGAAATTTCTCTTCTTGTGACCCTTTGTTCTCCCACTAAGACCTTGATTTTAAGGCTGTGGTTTCTGAGGGGTGGGAATTGCTGGGAATGGCTGGAAAAGGAATCTTGAGTGATTTTCTTGTCCTTTCGAAATCTTCTTTAAAGTCTGGACATGTCAGGCCACTGCTAAATCCGTCTGGCATAGCATTCCTGACAGGCAAAATTACTATCTTGGAGTCTGCCTTCACTAGAGCTTCTGTTTGAACTCCCTGGAAGCTGACATCCCCATAGAGTATGAAATCCACCACACTGGCTGTCAACAAGCCGGCAGCTTACTGACTTGTGTATTACCTGCTGGCTGTTCCTCCAGAGTGAACAGTCTTTTCTGATGATTTACCCCAGAAAAGAGTCTTGCAGATTAACTGGGAATGAGCATCCTGTGACCAAATAAGAATGTGATTCTCGTTCACCTACCTGTTTGTCTCCTATTCTCCAGTGTCCTAAGGGTAAAGATCTAACAGGCTACTTTCTAGCAACGCATTATTTTCGTCATCTTTCAGCTAAACGAAAAATCCAGAAGCAAAATAGATCATTGGGCTCTACTGTATGAAGTGGCAATGCTGCAGAGATCAGCAGATCGATACCTACTTATAAACAGATTTATCTGATTTCATTTACCATCGAGAGTATATGTCAGTGTGTGTGTTTCCTTATGTATATATATCTAGCAAGTTTGGGATAAAATATTTAAATATGAATAAAAAAGAATAAGCCCAAATGATCTGGATAAGAATTCACTTATAATTTATAAATACACAGTCAGTTGGAAAATAGATAGCTGCCTAACTAGATAGACGGGTAAATACATGCACACAGCAAAGGAAATCGACACTAAACTGAAATACGATTAATTCAGGGATTTTTTGGAGTACATGGAAAATTCTGCTACCAACAAGATTTTGCCACTCCCTTTTTCCCCACCCGTGACATGGGTTTCTTCTCTCTCTTTTTTTCTTCTCCTTTCCCTTCCTTTCCTGCTCTACATAATACTTGCTCAGCCCCGAGGAGTGTGCTGAGTAGTGGGGCCGGCAGCAGGCAGCAGATTAGCAGTAATATTTGAGAGACAGACTCCGGCTGCCTCCCTTCATCACTTTGCTCTCACTTCCAACTTCAACCCTTCCCCCACCACCTGAAAGGCAATCAAAGATTAAGTGGAAGAGAAAAATATGTCAACGTTTTTTCTCTTACAAAAGAAGTCTATTTGTCTTACAGCTTGATAAAATGCCCTAGTAGGTTACATTTACTTAAGTTCTTTGTTTCTTCTTGTTTGTTTGTTTGTTTTTTTGTTTTTAATTGGATGGCTAGCCCCGTGGTTCTGAAGCACACCACATAGACCCCACAGACTAGTCAGCCGCAGTCACTCTGAACAAATATCTAGCCTGGAGTATGACCACAAGTTTGTAGAGTTTTTTTTTCCCCCTCTAGTGAGCCTAACTAGTTCATAGTAGGTGGTTTTGTGTACCAGCATCAATTTTTAAAGAGATTCAGGGATGGAAGCAATGCTTGTCTCTTATGTCCTGTGTCTGTAAAACAGGAAACAAATAATTTTAAAATATGTAGTTCCATTGTCACCTTGAGAGTCTTGTATTCGTCAGACCATGTAGCCTGATTTTAGGTAGCCAGGATAATATTGTTTCTTTCTGATGGTACCTCTGGCTGTAGACATTTTCTGTTAAAATCTACTAGTTAAGCAAATACTAAGACTGTCAGAAAACCGGTATTTTCATCTGTAAAATGGGGATAATGGTACTAGTAAGGGATTAAATACCATCCATATATTATATATTAGCATTGTCTACTATGATACCTATTATTACATAAGAAGTATACAGCCAACATTAGCTTAATTGAATTTAACCATTCCTACAGATTCTAATGAGCACCCCATTGATACTAATGGGATAAAGCATTACTATCATCATGTAAATTTATGCACATAATAGCCTCTTTTAAGGGCAGGCGCCTTAACCCTAAATCTTGATATTAATGGTAATAAGCAATCTATATATACATAGCACTTTACAGATATCGAAGATATGTAATATCCATTATCTCACTTTACCCTTCCAATGATCCCAAGACATTTTAAACAGAAGATTACTGAAACTCCTAAAGTTTAAAAAGCACATTCGAGGTCATACATGTACCATGCAGTGGATGAGGGATTGGAACTCAGAATCTAGAACCCATCTGGAATCAATGTTTATTAATTTTAATAGAGGACAAAGCAGGTAGGACATGAGATGTGTTTATAGTAACCAAATCAGGCAAATGTCTGTCTTCTCCAGCTTTAGGCAGAAGCCATATTTTACTGAATCTACTGAAGCTAACATTTATATGCCAACGTGTGGCTAATCTATATGAACCCCACACCAAAAATACAAGGGTTTATCATTTTTTTCACATAGTCTCAAGCATTGAAAAACTAAGATTTTCCTATTTTGGGGGGATATAAGTGGACCTCTAACTATAATTCTGTGAGCACTATCCATTTGTTAGAGTCCATGATAGCAGTAAGAGGGGCACAGGTGGCAGGAAAAGGGAAACTATAGAATACATTTAACAATTTATCCATACATAAATACCACCATTTATTTATTTATTTATTTATTTATTTATTTAGAGAGTGAGAGAGTGTGAATAGGGAAGGGGCAGAGAGAGGGAGAGAGAGAATCCCAAGCAGACTACACTGTCAGCCCAGAGCCCGATGTGGGGCTCGATCCCACGAACTGTGAAGTCATGACCTGAGCTGAAATTAAGAGTCAGATGGTTAACTGACTGAGCCACCCAGGCACCACACCAACATCTAATTTTTGACAAGAGCCAGCTCCATTTTGAACGATTCTAGAAACTCTAAACTTTGTCCATTTCGTAGGATCAATAAAGTAGTTGCGAATTATTATCACAGTCATTGTCAATTCTGATCTTTCTCGGTAAGAAATGTCTTAGTAAGACATTTATTCATCATTGCTTGTTCTAGAAAGACATTTAGAGTGTTTATTATGATCTTTATTTTTCGAAAAGAAAAGAATATCTTCATTTTGTATGAGTAATCTGTGACAGTGTGAGGGAAAAAAGCTAATTACATTGTGTGTAATTACATTGTCAAATTCCAACAATGCTCAAATTAATCTTCCTATTTGGTTTTGCATTAATCATATTTTTAATAAAGATCGCTTGCCCCTGTGCAGACATTTCGGTACTCTGGCCCAATATCTTGTCTGAAAAACGAGATCCTCCTACAACAAGCCTCACGCTTGGTTGTTCTCACATCAAAAATTTCTTCGCAGCATGCATTGGAACGCTTTTTAGAAAAAGATCTCAAAAAAGAGAATGCTTTGGGGTCAGTTGTTTGCTTTTACCAAAAAGTCAAGAAAACACGGTCTGGTTAATGTGAATATGAGCTCTAAAAATCTCATTCTTGAACAGTAGGAATACTACGAGGCTAGAGGATGTAAATTGCAGCAGTAGTCAGTAACCACTGGCCTCGCCACGGCCCTTTGGAGTGTTATAAGACTTTTCTTATTTTTTATTGGAACGACACCAGGAATTACACTCGGAATTATGTCAGTCCTGCGGCAATTTTCAAGAAGCCGCAAGTCCGCGATCCTGAAACTTTGACTGCTGACAAGAACTTGCTCGGAGCAGCAGTGTTATTAACAAGCCACCTTTCCGGCACCCCATCTGCACTGGAAGCCATCCCCAACTCATCACCTCCATCTGTCTCTCCGTACGACGGGGCGTGCACACCAGCAGGCTCCGGCCACGAGGTTCAGTTTGCTGCTGAGTTACTCATCAAACATCCCGTGCTGTGTGGACTCCTTACTCTCAGTACTGTGGGCTGCAGGCGACCAGTCTGTGAGCCTGACAGAAATGTACTTACCTCCTTTTTTAATGAAGGCGCTTTAGGCAGTCATTGTGAGGCCTTGAGAATGAAGATATTTAAGCATGTGCCCAAAGAAATACATTCGATACCGTGGGTGGCTCTCTGGGATTTATTACACCCCTCAGGGGAGGTGGGATCCCTCGATTTGATGTCATCCGGGCTTTGTTCTCTGCACAGTGTCCTCTGAAGGCTACCAGCTCTGGACTCTTGTTCCAGCTTTTAAAAGGCCTCTGAGGACTCATAAATTCAATGCTTCTGTATTAAAGCACAGGATATGCATGTGCCTACTGTTCTGTTCAGGTCCGGTCTTTTCCTGGCAAGACTCTACTTTCACTCTTGCTGCTGGTTACCGAATGGTATGCAAATGACTTACCACCCACTAGGGTTTTGTTGTTGTTGTTGTTATTATTTATTTATCTTTTTTTTTTTTAATTAAACTGGACCCGGAACTCCTACTTTGCTTCAGAATGGTGGGTTATCCACGTTACTCCTGAGAAATTTGATCTTCATTTTTTTAAAGTCTTATCTTCCTTTCTGGGTAGAAATGGGGAAATAGCGGGGGGGGGGGGGGGGGGGCGGGGGGTGGGGAGGGGGGGGCGTTTCTCACATTGTTAGCTTTCTCGGATTCCGTGTGCGGTTGTGATGTAGGGAAATCTCAATGACTGGCCACAGAACAGAATCGTACACAGATCCTAGAAGTCATATTTCCTTTGGGCTCGGTGCACGATGGAGCACATGGGCTGTAGAAAGCGAAGCCTTATGATGTAATTGGCAAGGGCAAGGCATGGATACTGTGGTAAAACTGTATTTCCACATCCAGCTTTGTCCCTTGCCAGCTACTTGGCCTTGAGTAAGTTAAATGACCTAAGCCTCAGTTCGGTCATCTGTAAAAAGAAGGAAATAGTGTCCAACTTTTAGGTAACTTTGGGATGTGGTAGTAATGAAACCAGATAGTACATATACAGGACTAGCACAGAACATGGCAAATAGTAAATACTTAACTGTTAGGTTATACCACTGTTATGACTGAGGACAGAATGTTCTTCTAAAAGCAAAGGAGAAAATTAAACCGAATGATTCTTTTCGATTTTCCTGTAGCCAAACTTTCTGCTTTATCATAGCCTACGATTTTTAACTCACGGGTGGAGAAACTGAAAGAGAAAATTAAAAGTGCTATTTGGTGATTATATTCTGGAGTTCTGCAATAGGACTCAACCACGAATTCAAGACTTTGGGTCCTCCAGATGTGTCTCTATCCATAAAACTGTATTTCCTTTGACTCGTATAGAACTGTGTACCCAGAGGGCACTCAATAAAAATAATGACAAAAATCAACCCATTGCTGCACACAGGAGTGAACTTGAAGATCGATTTCATATTATTTTTAGTGTTCTTCAAAGCACCCGGTTTCTTGGGGGAAAAGCAAGCCATATTGCTTGTAAGCTTTTATGTTTTCTTGTTTAACACCTGTCTTGGTCTCAGACTTTGCTACCCTCACTGTCCTGTGGCAAACTGGTCCTTGAAATTAAATGTTATCAAACATACTAACTAGCTTATTTATGGAACCAGGGAGACAGCTAGCTTTAGATTGAGGCACCAAATGACACCTACCCATCACATACCACGACAAAGGTTAATAAAAATGGTTCTTACACTAGAACATTGAAATCTTTAAGCCAAATGGCACACAAATGAGTCTAAGTAAAACTGGGAAAAGATGAATAGGATGGGTTGAGTGCATCAATGACAATATCCTGATTGTAACCCTAGACTATAATTTTGCAAACTGTTACCATTGGGAAAGATTGGGGGAAGTGTAGAGGAAAGATATTTCTGTATTATTTTTCACAACTGCATGTGAATCTACAATTATCTTAATAAAATGTTTAATTAAAAATATGGAAGATAGATATCTTCATAACGATTCGATTCATACTTACAAGGATTGTTTCTAACACACCTTTAACTGCTCATTGCTTTGTACACCATCTAAGTGAGATGTTTTCTACAATCGAGCCATTTAGTTGGTCCACGGTCTTTAGATTTCATGGAAAAATGGAGTGAAGAGGCTAAACTACTATAGCCTGTTCGTTCTTTCAAACAAACCTAGGAAATTGGAACGGTCCTTACTTTTGGACTTAAAAAGAATTGGCCAGAGGATAAACAGAATCCACAAAAGAAATTTGCGTGTAAAGCAGCACAGAAAGGCCTTCAACAGAAGAGCATCTCTCATTGATCTATTTTTAAGATATACTGTGACAAAATCCAAAAGTTTCCATCTTTCGGTTCTGAAATGTATATAACCGTTAGCAGCAGCAGACGTTACTCCTGCTGGGACCTTAAACATAGTTATTTTCTGATTGTCCTTTCTGATGCCTTAATGTCCCATGGCCTATGGTGTTTGTTTATTTTTTATGTCAGATTTTCTTAATATTCTTGCTAAAATCATTGGGTGCAGATTCATGTTTCTCATGGTAACAGTGATTTTAATCCACTCACGTGAGCATAAACAATTGTTATCAATACTAAAGATCCAAAATGGCTCTAGATCACTAGAGGTGGTACACTTGAGTCTTAGCATGGCAGGAGTCAGTGACAATACACCTTTTTCTTTTAGACGTCAGTAGAGCCGTGCTGATTTTAGCCATGGGAAAGAGTGTGGAAGGGGAGGAAACCATGGCTTTCTAGCTGTGTTTCTGTAACTCAGGTATTTACAGCTGAGATAACTAATCCTCTTGGCTTTTCTTTGCTTTAGTGAAAACGACAACAACACATAATGTATAAGACCGGATCTGATCATGGTGGAGTGTTACTTATATTTGTTTCGACCTATGTTAAAGGAAAAGGAGGGAAAGATGCTTTATTTTGGTTACCTGGCAATTATTTCCACATCTACTCCCCGTTATCTCACACCCCCCCCCAAAGACTGTAGAGATCAGTATGGACAGTAAGTTTTACATTTTCAATATTTCCAGATACCATTCAGTCCTTAAAAATCTGAAAGTTGTGTTCAGAAACTCTGAAACATCTATCCCTTTAACTTAGGTTGTTAAATAATGAGTTATAGGGAAAGACATGGAACACACATCTTTTTCTCTGATTGTAACTCAGGTGCCTTGGGGATATGATTTCACAGACCTTTAAACTAATAGCATTCATAGCGTCTTTGCCTACTTTCCCCACAATCTGCATGTTGGGTCTTTCATCATCCACTCTCAGATTTAGTCGGAAATCTCCCAAAGTGTAGCTCATATAACTCTCCTTGAAAGGCACCTGCCCAATCAACCATACTTGACTTCAAGGAAGTTTTGTGGAAACTAATTACAGGAGAATCATGATAATCCCCAAACTCTTAGGTAAGTAGGAGACCCTGTGGAAGTATGTGGTCATATTAACAGCTTATTTATGGAATGTGGTCTTTATTTTGGCAATGTTTTTAACAGTTTCACTGCACACTTTTAAGGCACATGAGTATGCATTTGCTGCTCATTACTCGCTGCAGTTCTGGGGCAAAGCTGGGTACAAAGAGTCTCTGAAGGACAAACCCGACCATTCATCTGTACACATGTACCATGCTGGCTGCTGTGTGTTGTAGAAAGAGGCTCTGCAGATTCTCCAATCGGAGGAAATAATGAGCTTAAAGCAACAGCTCCTCTGAAAACAGTTGGCAGTTAGATAATGATGGATATGCTACAAATTCCAGAGATATCAGCCAAGAGAGACGAACGATGCATACAAAGAAAGGAAGGCTAAAATCTATTACCTCTGTTTTAGGGGTGAAAACACAAGATGCTGTTCAGTATGGTGGCGACATTGTTTGAGGAACATTGTGCTACATAATAAACAGCACCGCATTCCAAAACAAATTTCTTCCTGAAGGAGGTTATTAAGAAAAAAAAATGGATGTGATGGGAAGAGCTGCAAAGTGAAAGTTGAAATCCTGGCCTCAAGTTGAGGTTTTCATCTGTGCTCTTTTACGGAAATAACTTCACAATCAGCAACTTGGACCTTTTTTGTAAGGGGCACATGGTCTGGTCAACTTAAGACTGTGTTGATGGACATCAATACCATCGATTAAAAAGTAAAAGTTCTGTCAAACAGTAGTTTGATCTTCATGACAGCAAACAGCCTGTTTGATGTTTTTATTGAATCAATTGATTTTTTTTTCACTGAATTGATTGGTTGTTTTACTGTCATGTGGGCACTTCCTAAATCAACATGTGCCTCTGTAGAGGTGTTTTTAAAATCGCCTGAATTCATAGATGTGTCTAGAATTTTAGACTAACAGAATCTTATGAAATCCAAACTGCATCAGAATAAATGGCATCAATGCCGAGAAAGAGCTTTTTGTTTTTCCTTTTCCTAAAGTTGGATTTGAATTTCAGAATTCAAGCAACTCAGTGTTACAGACCGATAAAAGGTCATTTTTTTTCTTATCTCTTTTAAGTATGTACTTTGGATGTTGACTGAGTTGTTAGAGAATACTCTATCAATAAAGGGAAATTGATTTGTAATAGATTTTTAAGGATAAAGAAAAAGGAAATAGATCCTTATGCTGCCACATCTCTTTAATAGATAAGCTGACACATTAGCCAGGTTTTCCTGCCTTTCAAGGGAGGTATCTACTATTCACTGTGGTCAAGATTTTATAAATGCCCAGTGGGTCCTGCAAAATGTCATTGTTTCTCTAATATATTTAGATTTACCAATAGGCTTTCATTTTAACAGTGGAGGGTAAGCACAAAGATAAAGTCTGCTATATTCTGCCATGAAAGAGATGCATTGGCTCTTTTACTCTGCATATGGTGGGAGAAAGCGGTTGCAGATTTGTTTTATCTGTTCTGGTTTCAATGCAACATATTAAACACCACATCTCAAAGAAAAGAGATTGATGCCACTTGTATAATCAGCGTGTCTTGTCTCCCACAGGGGCTGCAGTAGGATCTCTTTATAAGGTGGACTGTGATGACCCTGTAGGGTCAGTTTATAATGGCTCTGACCTATCCACTTTCAACACACTTTGGGGTTATTCAAAACTCCAAATTCACTTAATAATGAGATTCTACCTATTTGGTGCATCCCTTCCCTTTGACCCTAACTAACCAAAGTGTGCCTCTAGCTTTTCTTCTGTTGTCCGTCCATCCATCCATCTATCCATCCATCCATTCACCGTCTTTCAGCCCTCAGATCCTCTTCAAGACATCTGACTTACAGCAAATACCTTTGATTCCTACTTGATTGATCACAGTTATCTGACACAAGTTTTCCTACTTCCTGTCTTACGCAAACTTCCAAAATACCTTTGTTCTTGTATCCTTCTTATCACCCCAATAAGTCCATATATTTTTAGCTCTTTTTTCTTTGCATCCTATCATGTAAGGACAATTTAATGAGCCAGAGCTTTCCTTTTCCTCTTATGTATCTGTGCTTTGTAATTATTTCCTGATTCTTCCGAATGAGCATTGATTTCTAGTAGCTCTATCACCACTGCCCACAAATATTTTTATGTCTTCCCTAACAAAAGGAAACGATGTCTCCAGCTCATAGTACTCTTCAGAGTTACTACACTTTTACTGCCAAGTTTCTCCAGAGAGCAATTTACAATTCCAGCCATCATTCCCTCACCATCCCTTCACTGACAGTCTGGCTTCCAGCCTCATCACTTTACAGGAACTCCTTTTCCCAAGGTCACCAGTGTCTTCCTAATTGCCAAATCCAACAGTGTGTTATCAGTCCTAATTCCTGAAATCACTGTAGCATTAAACACTTACTTGACTTCTTTGACTCTTGCCTACATTTTTTTTTTTTTGTCCCTCAGAGAACTTGCACATTCTCATGGCTTCAATTTTAAGCATCAGGGATGGATGGAAAAGGAGCTTTGATATCAGAAAGATATCCATTTTAATTCTCGATGGTTCTCCCATTTATTAGCTATATGATCTTGGATACAGTTTTTCCTTCTTGTAACCTAAGTTTCTGCCTCTAAAAAGTAGAGCTAATAACGTTTTTGCATGGGATAAATAGGATTAAGTAAAAACGAGCAGCATACAGTGGATGCTTAACAAATGTTCGTGTCCTTGATTTTCCTGAATAATTTTCTGGACTTCCTGCTAAGTTTCAGTCATATAGTCTCCTTAGTTGCTTACTTCTACTGGATGCTCCCAGTACCCCCTCAGTTGTCCATATTTAAGCACACACATCGTTTTTCCTCTCATGACCATCACCCCAAACTTCCTCTTCTAAAATTCTTTGTTTCAGAGTCACCATGGCCTTCACAAAGCCCAGTGACAGCTGCCTGGGTTCACTTGGGAAGCTCTTGACTGCTGATCCTCAGAAGGGTTCATGGCCAAAGTTCTTCTGAGGAATCTCCATATCTGTGGCTGCTAGTATTTCTCTTGATGCAATTCTAACTCTATGTTATATGAAAATATAACAAGAAATTGCTTGGTAAGCTGGCTTGCTCCTGACTTCTACCCTTGACTTTCTCTTCTGGGCCCAAGAGAGAATCTGGGTCCTGGTTTGGATCCATTCTTGGCTCTCTCCTCAGCTCTCTATGGTTTTGCTGCTTTCCCTAGAGGTTGATAAGCAAATTCATGGTTGCCCAGGCCACCTAAGTTGCCTCCCTAGATAGCTTTCTATTGCTCTCCCCTTTAGGGTGTGACAAGTGATGTCATCACTTTCAGTCTCTCAACCTGGAGCACTTGAATTAGGTTTTCACTTTTATTCCCCTCCTCTCTCTCTAGGACAACTCCCTGATCCATTCAACCCTAAATAACTGTAACTTTGCAAAGCTTCATACATGCATCTTTTCTTTTATTATTTATACCAATAGAATAATAATGTCCCTTAATAATGTTCTTACAACAACAACAACAGCTAAGATTTGTTGAGAGCCTATGGTGTGCTAGCCATTTTGGCAAGACTTTACAAGCTTCGTCTGTTTTAAAAGAGAAAATTGAGGCTTAAGGTCATAGTAAGTACTGGAGCTAGGGATTTAGCTCAGATTTGTCAGCTCCCAAACCCATGTTCTTATTCACTGTTGTACTTTCTTTGAAACGATCATTTCTTTGATAGAAGCATTTATGTGTTTTTCATAAATATTTTTCAAACTGCGTATCTTTCTAACCACACATTTTGTGAAATTGCACTGAACAAGCGATTTCAGGGAATTAGAAATAAATTGTAAATGAATTATTACTTTAGTAAAGATTCACCCAGTATTAGCCAGAAAAAAGAACAGTCCCAATACCGAGAGAAACCAGGAGAGGGGAATAGTGTGATAGCACAGAGAAAGGAAATGTTGACAATTTACTCGCCAGTGATGTCAACTTGTTCATCAGTGGAGGCATTCTCTGGTTGGGAAGAAATAAAAGGGAGTGTCCTTGGAAAGAGTCAAAACTGAAACAAAGCAAATGGTGTCAGGCAATAGGAAGTCAATAGAGAGGAGCAGTGGTGTGGTTTAGGAGAACAGTTTCCTGCTTGAAATATTTCCCATTAGCATGAAGCCCTTGAACATGTGCACTGTAATGTCAAGACATTTGTATGGAAATTTTAGCACTCTTTGTGCATAGTCTGAGACAGCACTGGACTTGCGATCTGAACACTGAATTTTCTTCCTACCTCTACCACCAAACAGCTGCTTGACCTTGGACGGATCTCCCAACCATCTTGGTCCTGAGTTTTCTCATCTTTAAAATCCCTGGAGTTGGACTGTGTGCGCTGTAAAGCTCTCCCCTGTTTTAGCAAGTGGTATTCCACCTGCTCAAAACGTGGTGAGGACTTAGAGCTTAGGTTTGTGGACCACCACCCCTGCGACCCATTTACTAATTCCATATGGATGTCACGGGTTGCTCTGCTCACTCGGATTGTGGAGGAAATTTAAAATCTTGATAAGAGAGTCCCCACATGGGGGATAAGCACACGACCTCAGAGGTTACACACCTTTTGTAAAGTACCAGAGTGTGTTAGCACTCAGCTCTGCCAGCAAGATCCCTTTCTAATTCTTGAGTCAAGCCCTCTTCTGCCCCTGGGTGCATCCATTTCATCGCAACTGCTGCATATAACTTCGGTTGGCCTGTGGCCTGGGAGAGTCTGTGCAACCGCAATGTGCAGGAACAATTACAACCGAACAAGGGAATAATTTGGTCAGTAGTTTAGTATCTCAAGATCTAAAGAATGATCACCTTCCGTTAGACTAGTAGACCCAAATTGCCCTTTTTATTGCTTCACTAAAACACACCACTTTGCCCAGTTCATTTATTGACTTTTTCATCTCAAGCACAAATTCTTACCTAGGTGGAAGTTAAAGGCCCACAACACACTAATTGTAAAAGCAAAGAGTGCCAATTCAACAGAATTCCAAAACCACGGGAAATGCCTGTGAACTTGACAACTCTTGTGTAAATGAAGCCTGAAAATGATTTTTTTTTTTTAAAGAGGCCTTGGGTGTTCCTCAAAAAAACTTTACCTCTCTGTTACAAGGGCGCGTTTACCTATGGAAAATGACAGAAGCACTTGGTGTTAGTTGCAGTAAAGAGTAGGAAACACCGAGGTTGCTTTTTGGGAAATAACAAAAAACCAGCTGCTAAGATTTGATTTAAATCACACCCCCAAAATACCACCCTAGCGTCCAGAAACATACATCATCTGCATAAAGAGTCTAACCCTCCCCACCCCCATCCCCACCCCCACCACTGTTCTGCTTTGCAGGAAGCGAGCAAGAGTTAAAACACAAGAGCAATTTTTAGAGGAAACCTTACGACTAGCAATCAGTGCTAATAAGATTCTTTTCCTCTTGCAAGATTCACAGAAAGCCCTAGATCCATGCCGAGCACATTCAAAGGCAAGGGACTAAGAGCTCCTCTCACAGGTTCATTATCATTCTCAGGTTATCCCAAGCCAAGTGAATCAGGAAAGCAAATGAATTAGTGAGAATTACGGAGCCTCTGTGGTCTGAACCCACTCCAAATCTCGGTGAAGATGAAAGGTAGACGCTGATGTCTTATGTCCCAAGGTTCTCAGGATTGGAGCCCCAGCGCCTAGCTGTTCCTCGAGAGCCTTGCAGAAATGTGCAGGCAGTTAATGTTGCCTAACGTCTTCTGACCGTGGGTTCAGCCATGTGGGAAAAGTTTTACGAGGCTGCAAAACCAAACCCCCTTTCACTCACAATTAATTACAGAAGACTTGCCATAGCACCTAGCTTTCAATGAGTCCAGTGTGGGCACTTTTCTTCTTATTTTGGTCACTTGCTAATAATCAAAGATACCAGGGTAATGCTTTATTATATGATGCTACCAAATGGGATTTTTGAAGGAAAAAAAATGTATAAAATATTTGAAGTGCTAAGTGGTAAGCTTCTTTGCAAGAGCCGCTTTGAGCTGAGGGGCAGTATTTAATTTGAACTAAAGTCTTGGAATTACAGAAGTTGTTGTTGTTGCTGTTGTTGTTGTTTCTCTTGTTTTAAAGGCTCCTGGCAAATGGGGGTGGGCAGAATGGGGAGGTGGCATGAATGTGTGCTTGTGGTGGAGATACAGAGTTCCTTGGAGCATCTATGGGATTTAAACAAAACATGTAGTAAAGGTTTGGGAGTAGCAGTTTGTTTTCATTAAATACTTGTTACTGCTAATTATATTTGATCACTGTAAAGAATACAGTTTAATTAAAGAAACACGGTGGTTAGAGAAATATTTGATTTCCAAAGGAGAACAATTTATCTTTTCATTAGTAAGTAGAGAAAAAAGTAATGGCGACTGTATGTTTTTCAGCATGTTATTGGTTTTTATGTAGAGGCTTTATTCCATTCGTAGGGGAAAATCTTATATCTGTTCCTAAAATTGTGGTACGCTACTAACATCATATCATGTTGTTTTCATGCATGCTTCAATGTATTTAACATAAGTAATTATTTTAAAATGAAACATTTGGCAAATGATACAAAACAACATATTCTAACATCAATCTCAATAAATGTATCTTCTTTCTCTTTGGAGATAGTTTCCGTGTTAACTCTTTCAGTGAATGTTGAAAAGTACTGTGACGTTAACGTTTTCCCTAATCAACATATGGTTTTCATTTTCATTTTGCAAGGTAATATTTCAGCAGTGGTCTGGAGGAAATTAATGGAAAATGAAGGCAGATAACTATCCTTGTAACTAAAGCTTAGTATTCATGTTGCTTGTATATCATTGCATATAATAATTCTTTTAAGCAGTCACAAAATTTAGAAATTTTGACTTGTAGAAATGTATCCTTTCTACATCAGTTGTGTTTGAGTGAACGCCCATGAGTTCTGCAAGTGTAATGGACAAGGGCATATCTTAGTATAACTGTTATAATCTTAAGGAAAAGGATGATTCAAATATTGTGTTTATGGTATGTAAATGTCAGGGAGGACTCAGACTTAGGACAAGAGAAGTCCCTTTCTTTGTGATCTGCATACCAGAAACAGCATTGGAAAATAAGTACGGAGGTTTGTGTCACGTTTTTAAAGGAAATGATTTTCGCCTTACCATCTTGAATATATTGCCTGTAAATTTTGGACAATATTTTGTTTGTGAAATCTTTAGATGGTCTGCTGATTTTAGCCATTTTTTTTTTGTTATAACTCTCAAACACCACTAAATTTACATATTAATGTGTTTGGATAATTATACTTTTCAAAACTTTTTCTTTTATCTCACAGGGAAAGGTGACCCTAAAAATTCATATTTAAAAGTACAGTGTAGATGTGTTTGAAGCTTCACAGCTATTTTTTCTTTTTACATTGTCATTCAAATGTGTAATCTCTCCTTAGCATATACAAAAATTGCATCGAACACAAGAGAACATAAAACATAAGCTCCTGATTCTCTCCAGGTAGAAGAGACATAGTCTCATTTTTGCTTTTGTGTTGCATATTCTGCTGTTGTCGCTGTTGTTATTTCCTACCATTACCACCTCCTTTCCAAGGAGAAGTTTTTCCTCTCTTTTTTGTAAAACTGAAATAATTTGACACTTCTGGGTAGAGGAGGAAAACAAACTTCCAGCTTTTGATAAATTACATGAATGCCTGTGAAAACCTGCATGTTCAAAACTGCTAAATCTGTAAGCAATTTCACACTGAAATCAGCTTTTTACTAGATCTCTGAATAAAGCACAGGAAAGCAATTAGAGCAGTTTGGTATACAATGAACAGCCTAGAGAGCCGCACTCTGCACGCTTCCATCAAAGCAGAAACACACCTTTGTTAATAGAAATATTATTTAAAATGCCGTGGTCGGGCGGCAGCCCGCAGCAGACGCAAGGGCTCCTGCGTTAGCACAGAGGCCTGCTCTGCCCTCGCGCTGCCCACAAATGACCAGGGAAATCCCAGAGGTGCTCTTGAATTTCTGCATTCTCATTTCTTCGGCTGTAAAATATCTGTCACTCACATCCCACACTGGCCAAAGTGACACCTGCCAGTCTCAAGAACAAGGACAAATTATTGTCCGTCTGCCAACCGCGTCTCGGCAATGAGAGCAGAGCAGTGGTAGGCACGTGCATCTAATGGTGTATTGTTAAAGTCCGTAATCTGGTTTTTTTGGTGTTTCTTTCAAGGAGGTTGAGTTTTAGCATATTGTTGTTTAACATTCAGAACCTGGGTTTTTGTGGTCCGCTGTGCATCGTAACGACTCATTTAAGAATATTTACAAACAGGTGGCAAAATATATATCGAATAAGCTCAGGCATCACTGTGCAGGGCAATATGATGTTATTGTCACGACAGACCCGTGGCATTCGTTATCCTTGGAATACTCCTAGGATCCTTTCAGGGCCAAAATCCAAAAGCATTTCCTCAGATCCACAGTTCTGACCTAAAAGTTTTGTGGTGTGTGTGTGTGTGTGTGTGTGTGTGTTTGTGTGTGACAGAGAGAGAGAGAGAGAGAGAAAGAGAGATCTGTCATCATGTCATATGAAGTTATGCAACATTCTATCCCTTGTTGATGAAATGCAACATGACAGAATGTAATGTAATGTAACGTATCAAAAATGTAAATAATATACTTTGCGGGATGAGATATCGACTGTCAATTCCTATAGTAGGGCTCTGAACTGAACTTACTGAGGCGGACAGAAGCTCGGTGAACGCCAAACTGGCCGTGGTGTTTGAGAACCAGCACATACCACAGTTCACTGATTTCCCCAATTACTTTGGGGTAGTTTGGCACGTATAGAAATGTTCAACAAAAGTTCTCTTGTTGGACACTTCTGGGAAGTAATTTGATTGTTAATTACAAACGCTCAGGGTGATTGCTCTGCATAATTGTTTTACTCCTTCAGTCCTCCGTGAGAAGCTTATCTGCCGAAGGTTTATTTTTAGATCTTTGAATTTTTAACGTCTATGTCACACTGATGCAACATGAGTGACCTCTCCAGATAAAAATCCTTTAAAAATCTGTGAGAGGTACAAGTGGGGAGACAGTAGGACCACATGCATTTTATCACCGATAGCATCTGTAATCACAGAACACATACACGCACGCACACACACACACACACACACATCTCAAAATTCTGTGCCATTTGAGAAATAACTTCAGCTATATGCTCTAAATGGCTTGAAAATCATAAAGAGTAAAAGGCACATCTCAGAATTAAACCGAATGCATTCCAGATACTATTCCTTTTTATTACCGAGCTGTGGTCTTGACTCTTAACAATAGACAACACAAAACAAGTCCGCATTGCTTGAAAGGTGAGTGGGCAGAGGCTCATCTGATACTGCATTCCTGAGAATGGAACCTTTTATTTGCTGTCATAGTGATGACTTTTAATTGTCCTAATAAATAAGCTTTTAAAAAGCTTCTAAAATGTTCTCTAATAACATACTTTGGTCTTTAGCCATAGAAATGCAGAAATAATTAGAAGTGGCATTTTGTGCACTGCCTTCTGGACTGGGCTGAAGGTGAAGGAGAAAGTCTCATGCTATCCTTGTCAGCTGCAAGGGTAATTACTGCTGGCTGAAATTACTCAACATTTGTTTATAAGCTCCCCAGAGCACGCTGTAAATAGATTGTCTGTTATAGTCCAATCACATTAAAACACTGCTCCTTGCAAACTGCTACCTCCTGTTTTCTGTAAGCTAGACACAGAGAGCCTGCTGCTCACTTATTGAGCACCGAGCAGGGAAGAGCTATGTGTAATGTGATTGTTTTCATTAGATTCCTCTCTGTCCAAGATCACATTTGGCGTTTGCAGAGTCTGAATGCTAGTGGGGTCCATTACGTTCATTAGGACCCTTTTATTTGCTTTAGGGAGGATGGATATCTTTATTACGGGATATGTATGTCACAGTTTGGAAGGAAATTTAAAACAGTACAGAAGAGTGACCACATACATTTCCTTCCACACTTAGGATTTGTTTATCTATATTGAGTTTTAGGAAGTTCATAGCATTTACTGTTTACACCAGTTTGATTTCATTTAGCACATACTTATGGAGTCCTTGCTATATGCCTAACATGGGGCTAGGTACTGTGAAGATAAATATTTATTGTTTTTAAGGAGACTTAAATATAGCGGGGGAAAACTGACTTAGATGCATGATAAAGTTAAAGACTAATAAGATATGCGATAAAATACAGATTTGAGATACAATATGCACCAACACGAACATGCGAAGGCTACATATGGGTGATCAGCAAGTTTTTGTGTTTAGAGAGCAAATCGAATTTACTGTTTTGTAAAGGTAATAAGGCTTTATGAATTAAATTAATTGTGTCCCCTTCAAAAGGCACCAGAGACAACCCAAAGAGTAGTTAGCTCAACTTTTTGGTGAACCTTGCTTCCCGTTTATTATTTCACATGAGAGAGATCTGACTGGACCTTTAGGCTGGCTGTCCTAAAATGTTTTGAATACAGAAGAGAACAGGAAATTAAAAGCAGCTCAACAGAAAAAGCCTGGATATTCACTGAACCAAATCCTAGAATAGTCCAAGTTTGGTCTCTAATTGCTTAGTAAATAAGTTTAGCTATTTTGTTTTTGTTCATGTTGGGAAAAGAATTGGGAATCATTCCTGAGTTGTTTCCATTTATCATTGACCAAGATTTCCAAAACCTGGGTGATTATGTCAGTTTCATAACTGGGTGTCAGCAGTTTCAAATTAAAAAACAAAAAACAAAATACAAAAAACAAACAAACAAAAAACACATTATAAACCTGTTTTGAAAAGGGAGAGATATTGGATTATTGATTATGACTGGGTGTCAGCAGTTTGAAATTAAAAAACAAAAAACAAAAAACAAACAAACAACACATTATAAACCTGTTTTGAAAAGAGAGAGATATTGGAAGAAAAACATTGCAGAGAAGAGATGTTACTTGGTAAATGGCAGGCACAGGAATAAGAAATACAAATTGAATTTATATTCAGATCTGAGACACAAAAGGACTAGCTGTGAATGGGAAGAAAAATGGGCATAATCTTACTTTCCAGGAAATCTTTAAATATTTAGCCTTTCCCTTCTTCTACACCATTCCAAAGTTTTC
The DNA here is from genome assembly GCF_018350215.1 of Panthera leo. Classification (NCBI taxonomy): domain Eukaryota; kingdom Metazoa; phylum Chordata; class Mammalia; order Carnivora; family Felidae; genus Panthera; species Panthera leo. Next base: position 151,804,604 of record NC_056686.1, on the reverse strand, counting down.
TCAGGGAAATTATCCTTCTTTTTCATCTAATCTGGAATTGAGATGGGGTTTTGGAAAACTCTCATTTCCTGTTATGTATACCAATGTCACTGGAAAGCAGTTCAAGAGGTAGAGACATTTGGGTATCAGAAACGATGATTCAATTAGATTTTACGGTAATTCCCGGAAGTATTGTATTCTAGGGTTTAGTGCAGAAAAGAGCAGCAAATGCAGATCAGATTTGGGGTAGGCACGTTTATTGCCATGGGAAGCCAGTGATATTTTACATAGAAAACTAAATGAACGTAAGGATGCCAGTGGTGTGTCCATTTCAGAATGTTTGGCTAAATTTATTTTCAAGAGAAAAGTAAAGCCAAATAAAATTGTCCTTTAGGGCTGGCACACATTGTCTTAAAATAGACCGAATCCATTTGTAATCTATATAACATTTTTATATGCTCCCCATTACTCACTTTATGCCATTAGCAAAGCACTGAATCTTTAAAGAGAAACTTCCTACAGCTAAAAAAGACATTAAGGGGGAAAAATGCTGGGAGCCATAGTGACAGGTACAACTAAGCTTGTATCCTTCGGTTCCCTGGAAACCAGTCAAACACTATCTCATCTTGCAATGGTTGTGTCTGATCCTTTGCTTCAGACATCTTCCTAATAATGGCAACTGCAGAGGTGACTCTCTGCAAATAAGGGTTTGCAGCCACTGGGCATCCATCACATTTCTCCAGAGCAACATTAGACCACCCTAATGGGTACTACCGTCTTCATTATGATATTAATTCTCTAAATTTCCAAAGTGATTTCATTTGTAATATGACAAAGGCTGGCCGCTCAGGAGACAAACTGTTTTCATCCCCCTCCTGCATGCTCACAAAGGCTTGCTCTCTTTAGTCTTTGGGGGAAAAGGAATTTGATAGCATCAGATCTCTTGTGATACACAAGGCTGGCTAACAGCTACACCACCTGCCAGCACTTGATGCCTGCCCATCCAGCCTGAAGCTTTCTAAAGCAGTGGTTGATGAGTGGAACGTGGATGTTGGTTTGGAAAGAAACTATGTAGAGAGAAAACAGCGGCAGAATAAAAAACTCGGCATGGAAGCTGAGTGGGATTTGAGGGTAACATTGGGGTCAGAGAGAGGCTGGAAACAGAATCTATTGCGATAGGGCTAGTTTGGGAGATGCTATCTCACATCGTGCTTTTTCTCCCTCCTACCCTGGGTCTTTGCTGTGGCTACAAATTCCACCACTGCCAACTGAAAACAACCTCCAAAATATGGTAATTCATTTTTCTTTCAATATACTAGCCCCTATGGACTTTAATTCAATCTACCCACATCAAAATTAGCTTATCTTCTACAATGTTTACTAGATATAAAACTTAACGCTTCAAAAAAATCCCGTCTCAATCAATATTGAGGATTTTCCACTCACCGACCATCATTGTTTCTAACTGAATTAGCATCATGGATAGAATGTCTGAATTGAGTGACCCAAAGCTAAATTTTTGAGAGGCCCAGCATTGGTCAAACTACTGAAGCAGATTAAATTTTCCTCTGCTTTCTCCTTCCTTTCCTTCTTTTAGAAGCTTCTTGCTCTTACTTCTTGTTTCTTACTTCTTACCACTGACGCTTATTATGTTTAAAGAAATTCTTATTAGAAAATTCTAAAAAAATGTTATTATTTTTGAGTAAAGCATGGACTAATTAGTAGTTTACTCTTGGACCCCAGTACTCTAATCAGAGGTGGCACATTTTAGTGGTAAACATCAGCAAAAGCTGAGTTTTGTTCCATCAGCGAATTTTATAATTCTGTCAAAGTGGATGAGAGAAATTACCTGGCTTCGAGGTCTTCAATTTCAAAGTGAAGGAACTGGGCCTTGCCTTTGCCGCCACCCGTGCTGCCCAGCCATGGTCAATCCCCCCGTGCTCTTAGACGTTGTCCTGGACAGTGACCCCTTGGGCAGAGTCTCCTAGCTGTTTCCAAAGTTCCAAAGAAGGCAGAGAACTTTTGTGCACTGAGCACTGGGAAGAAAGGATCGGGTTATAAAGCTTCCTGCTTTCACAGGATTATTCTGGGATTTATGTGCCAGGGTGGTGACCTTACACACCCTAAGAGCCCTGGTGGCAAGTCTACCTATGGGGAGAAATTTGATGATGAGAATTTCATCCTGAAGCACACGGGTCCTGGCACCTTGTCCATGGCAAATGCTGGACCCGATAAAAATGGTTCCCAATTTTTCATCTGCCAGGACTGAGTGGTTGGAGGGCAAGCACGTGGCCTTTGGCAAGGTGTAAGACAGTGTGGATATTAAGGAAGCCATGGAACGCTTTGGGTCCAGGAATGGCAAGACCAGCAAGATCACCAGGGCTGACTGTGGACAAATTTAATAAATTTGACTTGTGTTATGTTAACTACCAGACCGTTCCTTCTACAGCTCAGAAGACCACCCCTCCCCCTCCCCGCCATCCGCTCAAAATATCCTATAATCTTCGTGCTGTTGCTGGAGTTCTATGGGTTCCATATTTTCCTTACTCCCCTCCACATCTACCTGGATTGCAGAGTTGAAATAAAATAAAATAAATATGAAATAAGAACTAAGCAAAAATAATAATAATAATAATAAAGTGGACGAACTGGATTGTAGACTCCAATTTTACTATTTTCTATTATTTCATATTATATTTATATTAATACTTTAAATATCATTTTATATTATATCTGATTTTTTGTCCATATATGTTCAAACACCTGGTGCTATTGCAGGATACAGTTAGGCCATATCTCATCATCACAAATGTTAATTGAATATTCATATCATTGATCTACAATTTCAGGATATTTGACATAACTCAGAATCTTCAAGACATTATCATTTAGAAAACAAGTGTAAAGCTTTTATACTTGAGTAGATTTCCTTTAGATTTTATTATTAATGGAATCTAATCATATGCATTATATACATCGCTTTTAGAAATATCAAAATATATATGTACAGATTTTTAACAAAGTAAAGCAATTATTTCAGTAAAGCAATTATTGCCTCTTTCCCCAAACCACAAATACTTAAAAAAATTATTTGGAGCAAAAGAACATTACTTAATATTTCATCTCTCGTCCATCCTATTTTTCAATTTAAGAGACTGTCTTACGAATTTCTTAAAGTTGTTGCTTGTTTGGTTTTAAAAATATATTCAAACTAAGCTTTGTTTTTTAATCTAAACTTTTGTAAATGTTACAATTTCCCTTTAGAAGTTGGGAGTTGGCTATTTCTTCTTATAGTTTAATTTCTAGAATAAGTCATATCTCAAGTTGTAATGTTCTGCTTGGTACAGAAGATAAGGGTATGCCCTAAAACTTAACATGAATCTTATGAATGTTTGTAAAGTTTGTGTTTAGACTATTCCCAAATTAGCAATGTCTGATTTCAAATGGCTCTTACATTCAACTGCCAGGCACTTCCGATTTCACTGCTGATAGAACTGCACAGAATCCTGTTCCCTTCCTAGTCTCTTCTGCAGCACTTGAATGTCAGAATCCCTTGCCATGACGGTAGCATAAAACCTCGTGGCCTGATGTGTTGGGCAGGGAGCAGCATGGAGATTCCTGATACCGCTGGAGGCTTTTCACTGTGAGAGATATCTTCCTTGGGTCCCAAAACAAAAGAGCTGAGTTACTGTTGAATCATCAGAATTTTATTGACACCCCACTATGTACAAACTAGCCCTTCTCCTCCAAATGTCCTCCTCAGAACATAGTGTTTCACTTTCTTCAAATGTTTGGGATTGTATGGGTCCATAACCTGTTCCTAAGGCATAAGGCCTTTGCTGTGTGATTAGTTCTGGATGGATGATATTTACCGCAACCTAAATAAAATATAAACAAATATAGGATTATTGAGTCTCTGACCTCCGACTGAAACTCTAAATTAAATCTAAGTTCTTTGAGTTAAGGTTTATTTCTTAATTGTATTTTCATTACCTATGCTTAGGATTTAGTAGGGCCTCAATATATGTTGGTTGAACTAAGCTGAACCTACGCCAAGATCCACAACTGGTACATTTCCTTTAGTTTACAATATAGAAATTCAAACTCATGGCTTGGACAATTTGCGTCACTCATGGGGACTGTGCAAAGAGTAATAACATGCTATTATGTTGATAGTACAATATAGCATATTTCAGTAACATCTTGTATGGTGGTAAGAATTTTTAGGAATCAATAACTTAATTTTAGGCTAAGCAAAACAAGTGCCTAAATTATTTTAGGTTACTCTTGAAAATCAAACTAACTGGAAGAACTATTTAAAATTACTTCTATATTGCTATTTTTATAACTGACTCTCAGCTAATATATTTCAAGATATTATTTCTTAGAAATGTTTTTCACTTAAAAATAAAATGAGCAAAGAAATCATTGATGGCTGTTCTTGTAGTGGTAAAATGATGAATAAACATACACAAGCTGGGGATCAGACTGGATTGATTAATCCAATGATTTCACATAAACCTAGCCAGCTGGCAGATATTTAGTTTCCTGTTTTCTATGATTGCCATCTGCAAAGATCCAGAACAGGGTTGAGACTCTACCCTAATGAGTGTTGAATCCTAGGTCTCATCCTTCTAATCCAACAGGCCCCACTGATGCCTTTTTAAAGCATTGGTGAAGGTCCTAAATTAATCTAGCTCTTCCCAATCACGAACCAGGGCTCAGGGTGTTTGGCTCAGAGAGTTACAGCCGTGTTAGTATTGAGGAAAACAGCCTTCCTGATAGAACATGCTCTCACATTCCTGTAGTCACGGAGGGCAAGGCTTGGTGGACACACTAAAAAAATGTTGAGCTCTTTACAGTCATTGGGGATTAGCCCATAACCCGAAAAATAACATGTATCATAGTAGTATTTATTTATTTATTTATTTATTTATTTAAATTCACTAGTAGAATGTGGTATGTAGGGAATAAGGGTACTAGTCTACAAATTAAGAACCATAAATTCAGGTTCCAGCTTGACCAAATCAATGGCTCCTTGTCCTTGGACAAGCCATGTACTCCCTAGTGTTTTAGTTTTCTTAATGGCCAAAAGGAAATTGAGTACCTGAGGCTCACGGTTTGTGAGATGAAGTCCCTGTGCTCATAGCACAGAGTCCACTTGGGATTCTCTCTCTTCCTCTCTGCCCCACCTCCACAACTGCACACACACACACACACACACACACACACACACACGTTCATTCTCTCTCTCAAAAATAAATAAATAAAAACTTTAAAAAAACAAAAGAGGACATTGATGAAGATAATCTCTTAAATCTCGTAAACGTTCTAAAATAATTGCTATTTTTAAAAAAACAAAAATTCTACTTCCTTAATTATTCATTTACAACGATTACTTACTCCCTTTTTTGAGAGTATATAGAATGTTCATTTATTGTATTATTTTTAACAATACTCACAAAGGAAATATATCATTTTTGAAGTCTATTTGTCTACCCTGAAATCAATATCACAGTGTCTTGATGTTTATTTTTGAGAGAGACAGAGCGTGAGCAAGGGAGGGGCAGAGAAAGAGGGAGACACAGATTCTGAATTGAGCTCCAGGCTCTGTGCCTTTCTTATACCTTCAATATTTTTCAGCACAGAGCCTGATGTGGGGCTCGAACTTACAAGCCGTGAGTGAGATCATGACCTGAGCTGAAGTCACATGCTTAACCGACTGAGCCACCCAGGTGCCCCTATCATTTTTTAACATCATCGTGCCATTGTCTTTTAGTCATTATTGTTACTGTTCAAAGTAACCTTGGGAGTTTTGGTAAAAGGGTTTTCTATAAGTAGCTTTTTTTCAATAGACATTTTCCTCCAGAGTAGCTAAATTCTATTGGCATTGTTTCAGTTATAGCAGAAGCATCGAGTCAAGTTGCAATCTTGAAAGAAGTGTTTGAAAAATACTGATTTATTTTCTACTCGGTTTCAAAAAAACCAAGTACAGAAATTATGACGAAATTAAGCATAAAACCGCTATCAGTTTTCTTCGATCCTCAGCTAAGACAACCAAAAAGTATGCTAGAGGTACAAGTTCTCACATGTTTACGTGAAGATAGAGCTTTCTCTAAGAGGAGATCTGTGTTTGCTTGGAAAGCTCTTGTCCCGAATATCTGCGTGTTTATCACTTCATTCAGGTGTGTGCTAAGATGCCACCTCATCAGAGAGAACATTCCTGGTCCCCTGTAGAAAGTAGCATCCCCTGTGATGCTTGAGCTCCTTCCTTTTCATTTTTCTCTACATAATACTTGTCATCACTTGAATGTACTTATTTGATGTCAACGTCCCCTCTCGTCGCCACTGAGCTGGAATAGAAGCTCTGTGAGAGCAGGCACGATGTATCGCCAGCAGGCACTACCTTGTCACGAGTGCCCAGGACAGAACTTGGCATTTAGAAGCAGCTGAACAAACAATGAATGAATGCCTGAAAAAAACTTAGTGCTACACCAAACCGGTCAAGTGAAGGATAGACCAGTGTGGAGTAAAGAATAGCATGGAATAAATAATATTCCTTGCATCAGGGGGAAGTCCAAGCTCTAAGCTAGAGCTTACCAGCTCAAATGTCTACAAGGATCCATAAGTTAATTGTAAATACGTGGGTAAAAACAATAGGGAGCGGTAAGAACAGTCGCAAACTGGATAATGTATTCAGACCTAAAGATATCCGCACATTTCGAACACCTGGAAGCCAAAGCGAAACAGCAGTGTGCTATATTTGGTCCACAGGCCATGTGCTTGTAATGTGTGCCAGGTAACCGTTGTGGAACGGTGCAGGTAAGAATGGCCTTGTGCTCTCTTATGAAGGAGGTGAAATGTAAAGCAAAATAAATAAAACTTCAAATGGAAGCTACCTGTACATTTGAATAGCTATTGATGTAGAAGGTCACCAAGAAACAGAACTTGAGCTCCTGGCTATTGAGCCTGATGGTAACATCAGAGTGTTTATCAATAATTAACTTGATATTTCTGGGGGAGTGATGTTTAATGTGATTCTAAGTGTTCGATATAAATCAATATTTTTCAAGCTATACGTCCCTTGCTTCTAGAGCAAAGCTCCTTTATCTGCAATCGGATTCCTTTCAGGAAGTCAGATCGTTACAGATATCATATTTCTGACATTTCTTTTTAAAGCAGAAATGACAAACTTGCATATTCTAATTGCCCTCTAGTCTTTCATTTGCATAGTACTATTTAAGGTTCCTTATACCTTCAAGAACCCTTTATCGAGAGTGTGTATTGAAAATAATACATGCAGGTATACAGAATTTGAGTTACAGAAACGTTTTTGTTCCAAGAGACATACTTCATTCCAGAAAGCTGTGCTGACTTCAGGGTGCTTACCATACCATTCCAAGCTACAGTTAAAGCGCTTTTAAACCTAGATTTTCTTCCACTTGTTTATAATTGTTCCAACTCAGCTCATCAAGTAATAGTTGTTCAAGGTCTAGTTTGCTTTTTTCCCTTATCTATCTTAGCTTCAGATAAAGCCAACAACACACATATGTATATAAGGTATACCTATATATATACATATACATATATATGTGAATGTATGTATCACCTTAGGTACAAGAAGTACCTCTGCTTAGCTCTTGAGATATTTTGTGCTTCTTAGGTCTTCCTAATATCTGCCACAATACTTAATATTAAAACTCAGCTTGCAAGTCAATGTGGAGGTAGCCTGCTCCCAGTCTTTTGCTGACTTCCAGGAACCTGTAGGAATCAGAGTCAGCAGGAGGGAGTTGGTTGCAGAATTCTCTTTCCTCTCTATTTACAGTTTTTCTCCCCTGACCCTCATTCAGTTCTAGGGATGGAAAAGCCTATCTTCTTCAGCATTCCTAACTAAGCGATAAAGACAGTCAAGAAAGGTGGAGTCAGACCTGAATATATAAAGGGGCTGCTGATGTTCAGTTTAATTCGTTAGACATTTATTGAAAGCCTCCAATGTTCTAGACCCTGTGTCTGGCTTCTGCTTCGGTCTAGCGGGGGAGATGACAGGCCTTCTGGGCACATTACGTGCATAGTAGCACAAAGAATCACCAGGCAAGACATACAAATGCCATAATGGTGTGTTTGACCATTAGGCAGCCTTTTCTATTAGGTGTGTATCATCACATTATATTTCCCATTTTTTAATTAAAAAAACTTCATATTTTTAATAGCATATCCATCTTAAGTTCCAATTTAAATATTGACCAGTGGTCAAAAATACAAAAGAGTTTCTGTCCGGACGTGCCAATCAAGAAGGGTGGGTTTTGTTGTATTCCTCAAGCTGTATTTGTCTGTGGGGAAAAGTAAATTCCAGGGGTAGCCTAGTTTCCCAGAGTTCAAACCTGGAAACTATTAACAGAAGTGCTGATCTTAGCTGTCCTGAGGGTGTTGGGAGAAAAGGGTGTATCTCAGTCCCTAAATATAGATTTACAGAGCTCCCATCAAACAGTGATGTTCTGCAGGAGCAAAGACAGGCAGCACATATCTCGGGAAACAAAATGAAGGTTGAAAGAAGTCATTGTGAACAGTGCATGTTTTCCATTATGTACCGCTGTGCACGTGACAAGTATACACGTAGCCAAAGTGAAAAACGCATGAGTGCCAAACTGGGCACACACTCCCCTCTCGACACAATTGAAGCAGAGCTTCTAATGCATCTGTGATTGTGGGTCAGTTGATATATACCTGGAGTCCTGTCAGGAGGAAATATGAATGTGCATAAAACTCTTAAATTTAGTGTTTGAGGTGGTTGGTATGAGCCATTCACCTTCCCTTTTCCCCTCCTCCTGGCTTCTCCTTTTCTCTTTTCTTCTCCCTCCGCCCTTTGTGAATTTATGATTCAGAAATTATTCAAACTGACTTCAAGCTCTGTCATTTCTTCATGGGTGTTTTATGCGTGTTCTTGGACTTTCATCTTGTCACTGGGTCTAGAAGCAGTGGTATATCATCACATTAGAACATTTTACTGTGCGGAATCTGTCCGCTTGGTTAAACCCAGGGTGGCAGAGCCACACCAAATTCTGAAATGATTCCCTGAATCTTCTCTGCAAACAATAAAGAGAGAGAAAAAAATTAGTTCCATAAGTTGAACAAATGCTACACTAAAAATAAAGGGCTACGTGGTTTGACACTGAAGCTTTTATCTATGATTTTATTTAAATTGCTAAAATACCAGTTTTGGGGTGCTCTTACACACAGCTGATGTAAATGGAGGTTAAATACTACTTAATTAATGGTTCTTATCTTGTCTTTTTCTTTAATGGTTACATACTCTACTCGTTCTATTCCCCGACTAATGACTACAACTTGCTGTGTGTCATTATAATATATATGTTGGCATTTTTTAGTCTTTGCTGTGCAATCTCCAGAACCATACAACAGAAGGGCAATTATCTTATCCTAAATATATAGCCTTAGAAAGAACCTTGAGTATATACTTCTCTTTCTCTTTCTTCCTCTCTCTTTTTCTCTCTTTCCAAAATTTGCATGTGCTTGTCTGGAGATAACCGAATTTTCTCAGTGAGAACAAGATGACGCTTAATCAGCTGGGTTCCTATCTGTGTTTAACTGCCTGTCTCTAACATCGACTGGGAGCAGTTCTTGTAGTAGTTTACCAAAGTGGTTTGCATTATACATATACGTGTTAGAATCGTTGTATTAATAATATATGTCATCGACAACCTGTCACTTGAGTACGTTTTAGGATGTCTGTAGGAGACCATAACATAAATCTGAATTCTGGGCAAAACTATACAATCGGTTTTAAACTCTATTACGTGTAAGATTAAAACCTTGAAGGTTTACAATGACAGGTTCATCGTCAAGCGCACTGTACTTTTTATCCTGAAGGGACAAAAGACTTTGTGTCTTCTTAGGTCTTCATGAAAACTCTACCAGTGCTCTTCAGAAGAGCACACTGTGCTGGTGAGGTCTCTACCACTGTCAGGGTATCCTGTAGTGCTCTCTATCTGGATGGGATAGGGAAAAAATGGATACAAGAAATGGAGGGAAAAGTGTTTCGTTTTGTTTTGTGTCGGTTGTTTGTTTCAAGTCACCAGATGCTTATTTCTCTCCTCTCTCTCTCTTTCTCTGTGTTTAATTTTTATAGCTTTGTTATGATTAGTCTTTTGCAGCCATACCTGGGAACTTACATGTTGAAAAATGAATCACATGAGTAATGTCTAAAAAGTCTAGAGAATTGTTTCCTGATGAAATGGCCACTTGTGGCAAGCTAGAATTTGCTCTGTGTTTGGAAAGATGCTACCGCTCACCTAGAAACGTTACTATCGACAGATCACTAGCCAGGCTTTCCATACAATGGAGTCATCCCTTGAAAATTTGAACGTAGATGGCTGCATTTCCCAGATTTATCTTCTAAGACTACACGAGTTTTTGAACCTCCAACAATGAAAGTTATAGAGTATCACCTGGGGGAGGGCTGCTTCAGAAAGAAAAATGCACAGCAATATTCTCAAGTACCCCTATTCAAAACAGATTCTTTGAATGTAAATTACTACAAAGTAAGTGCAATAAACTGTAAATTATCTGTTTTAATGCAGAGGTGCATCTGTTAAAAGCCATTTATATTAAATTTGGATGACGTCTGTCAGTTGGCAGTGGTTGGGGTGTATTATATTTATTATTTAAATTATGTTGCATCTAGGCTAATATTAGAATCTCAGTAGTTTGCATTTCCTGTGCAAGTCATAATAAGAGGGAAAAGGCTCAGAGGTGTGTAGATGGCAAACGGAAGCTGCTCTGATAGCAATCATTTCTAACAGATAAGCCAGGAAGTAGATAATTTACACTTGGGTGATCTGTAGATTACTAGAAATGACTGTAGGTATGTGCTTAGAATTCATGCTTCTATGTACATTGCTATCAGGTTGATTTCTGAAAAGGAATGTCAACAGATAAATGATGTTGAGGTAAGAGCATTTTTTGTGTGTGTGCCAAAGGACTTAGATTTGAACCCTCTCTGATCTTAACAGTTTCTGAAAAAGTTTTCAAAATCTCTCACTAGCAGGGCACCTGGGTGGCTCAGTCGGTTAAAGCATCTGACTTGATCTCAGCTCAGGTCTTGATCTCAGCGTCTTGAATTCAGACCCCATGTTGGGCCCCTGCATTGGGCCTCATGCTGGGCCCGGCACTGGGCTTGAAGCCTACTTAAAAAAAAAAAGTCTCTGAGTTTCAATTTCTCTACCCATAATATGGAATGATACACCTGCCTTTCTTATCTAATGTGTATTATATCCTGAAGTTAGGTACAAATAGTTAAAAAGATTGGTAAGACACAATCTTGGGCCACAAGGAGATTGGGGGTGAGCAGGGAGCAGACGATAAATAAGCAACCTTACTAACACAGGAAGAGTTATAAGAGGGGTTGCCTTAAGTAATTCTATAACCTGCCTTGTAATAATATATATAATATACTATGTAATATAATATATACAGGCCTATCTGTATCTGCTGAACCATGAGATACTCCAAGTTAGGAATCACGTATAATTTACTTTTGAATCATCAGAAACTAGTTCAGGCATAGGCCGTAAAAGGCCCACAAAGCTTTTTTGTGGAATAAATGATCCTTAAATTACTCAGGTGAGAAACACTTTGTACCTTGGATTGGGAAAGTTAGACTTAGAAGCAAGTACTGTTTGCATGCTGCTGGGTCAGCACCAAACTTACAAGTAGGTTATTTAATGATATTTTATTTCTAATTTATCTAGCAGAACCTCATTAAACAGAACTAATATGTGCCATGGCATAGGGAGTAGGAGCCATTAAAACACCTAAAATGTCACTCCAAATATCTGATCTTACTTATTGGTTGGAATACCACTAGACATTTGCTCTGACAACTAGGAAATTATATCCCTGGAAGTCTTTCTTGAAATTTTGATGCCCTGAGGAAAAATAAAACTTTCAAAGTATGGTCAACCTCTAAACTATAGTGTGAATTAACTTTTGATATTAGCAAGCTTAATATCATAATCCAAAGGGTATGTGAGATATACTAGAGAAGTTCGGTAAGAAAGAAAAAAGGAAAGGTCTATAGTCTGGAACCCTGCGGGTGAGAGCCCGACCCATTGGGTGGATGCTGGGGTGGGATGGTGTTCTCCCTTCAGCCAGGATCAATGTGACGGTACTGACTCTCTGAGCTCCAGCACTTGGGAATGTTCTGCTCTCAAGGGGTGAGAGGACCCTGGTTGCAATCTTCACCTAGATGTGGACTAGACCTGCCTGTTTCTGTAAATCTGCCAACAACAGTAGAGAGGGAGGAGAAATTAAACTCCTTCCGCTCACCATGAGAAGTGAGAAACTCAAGAATTCATCGAAGTGAGAATTTTGATGGCGGTTAAAATGGCCACATCTGTACATTTCCTTCCCTGTTCCTAAGTTACCAGGACAAGACATCAGTTAAGCTAAACTGGGCAAGTTGGTATGAGGTAGGAAGCAGATAAGAAGAGCTCTATAGACACTTTGATTACCCATTTCCCCCTTCCAAGTCGAGTGCCACTCATTTAGGCAATCTTGTGCAGAAAGAGCTATCAAGCTAAGTCTTATAAGGGAAATGCCAAGACAAAAATATCAGTATGCACATTAAATGTTGAATGGAAGTCAAATACTGGTAATGAAGAATACTGGTAATGAAAATTCCAAAGCCACAGGTAGAGATAAGTCCTGCACTTTTCGTATAAGATTTAGCAGTGTGTGATTTTTTTTTTTTTTTTTTTTTTAGTGTTAGAGAATAATCCATTTTATTAGAGTGTTTGCAGGAGATACATGAATGGCGTAAATTACATATTATAATTTGCCAAGGAGATCTTACTGTCCCAATTAAGTGTCTGTTTAGTTAACACATTCTGCAGTGAGCCATCCTTCTAAGGCTTGGTGGTATTTCATGGTACGTCAGTCAATAACCCGCGTCCCCAGCCTAATTGCCAAAGGGCTATATCCTGACTCTTAGCCAGAGGTTGGCCTTGAAAGTATAAAGTTATGTTTGTTAAATGCAAGCCTCATGATCTCTGGAAGGCGTTAGCAATAATCTTCCTGCCCATTGCACAAATTTCTCCCTGTAAATGCCAGTGATCATGGTGTAGACAAGCATGTGCTCCAATCCCATGATTTTACTTGAAAACTAAACTTCCTGTCAGCTTCTAAAGCCTTGCTCTCTCTTTTAACGTTAGCATTTCATTAAAGTAAATGGAATTAGAAGTAGAAATAAATCATTTTAATCACACATGAAGCACAATTTTTCATGAGTACTTCCGACATTTTTATATGAAACAATGGAAACATGAATGTGTTAATTTGCAATCAAATTGAAAAATTCTAAAAAAAAAAATTTGATTTTCATTCTAAACACTTGTCTATATTATTTAGAAATAAATATTTTTTTATTGTTTTATTTTTTTGTCCTGTACTTCATCTGTGTCTTTGTAATAGACATTTTTGGTTTTTTTTAATTGAAATATAGTTGAAACAGAATATTATATTAGTTTCAGGTGTACAACATAGTGATTTGACATTTATATACAATGAGAAATGATCACCATGAGAAGACCAGTAACCATCTGTCACCATACAAAGTTATTACAATATTATGACTATATACATGGTTGTACTTTATATCCCTGTGACTTATTTGAAATAAATCTCTTTTAGATTACCTAGCTCTGAATCTAGAATTAAATGACAAATTTTCTCTACTATTGTTTATTCTAAAGAGAAAGAAATTCTCATGCATGTGTACATACACATAAATACACACACAGAGCTTTTTAAAATTCAAGTGCAAATTTGTATAATTCATCTCTCAATGTAGTATATCTGTGTAATAAAGGTATGGATTTCATATGAGTAAACTAACTTGTATTGTGAAGAAACAGTCAATATAATTGCTAAGGATAAGTTTCTCAATATGTAACAGAGCTTAAATTTCATTTTTTATTTTTAAAACTTTTTCTTTTTTATTTTCTTTTTAAAATTTAATTTATTTTTTCAATTTACATCCATGTTAGTTAGCATATAGTGCAACAATGATTTCAGGAGTAGATTCCTTAATTCCTCTTACCCATTTAGCCCTTCCACACCTCCCGCAACCCTTCCAGTAACCCTCTGTTTGTTCTCTATATTTAAGAGTCTTTTATGTTTTGTCCCCTCCCTGTTTTTATATTGTTTTTGCTTCCCTTCCTTTATGTTCATCTGTTTTGTATCCTAAAGTCCTCATATGAGTGAAGTCATATGATATTTGTCTTCCTTTGACTAATTTCGCTTAGCATCATACCCTCTGGTTCCATCCACGTAGTTGCAAATGGCATTAAGTTTCATTTTAACACAGACCTGATTCTTACAAAATAAAGCCCTAGTGAAAGCAAAGATTCCCCTAACTGGTGTAGGTGGTGAAGAATCTATCTTTTGAGTTATTTTGAAATTCTTATTGAATTTGTTATCATTTTGAAAAATGAACCCAGGTAACAATCACGCTTATTTGCCACAATTTTCTATTTTACATTAGGAAGAAATAAATGCACTAATTAGAAACATCACAAACCCAGTGATGAAAAGATTTACATTTAATTTAATTCTTTGCTCAATCAAAAAACTGATTCAGGGCTGCTGTATAAGGTTGTGCAGTTTGTGTACTGCACAAAATTGACGGGTTGAAGATCTAGGTGGTACTCTAAATCAAGCCTGTTTTCAGCTGCTTAACCTTTGCTTTGGGGGCAGCAACTATTGTTTTATCTAATCCCTAAAAACGTTTCATATAGACACTCTGCATTTTTTAAAGTAAATTTTAGACTCAACGTGGGGCTCCAGTTCATGACCCCGAGATGAAGAGTCACATGCTCTATCGACTGGGCCAGCCAGACACCCCAACCCTCTATAGTTTTAATCCAAGTTTAATTTTTAGTTTTAAAGTCAGCTTTCTAAGACTATACTTTTAATAATCCAATTAGGTCCAAATTTTAAAGAAATAATAACTAGAAAGAATCGGACAAATGTGACTTGATTCCCCCCTCCTACCTCATTTTGTTGACTTAAATCACGTCTTTGTCATAAAGTAACAAAACTTTAATCCAGAAAAATTCAGCCAATATTAAGGTTTCATTTTTATCCTTTCCATGTTACCCCTAATAAAAATTGAATAATCTCATTGGAGGAAACTTTTACCTGTTTTTAAAATCAGGGTTTATTTGTAATAGATATTTATAATAGATTCTTTTTTTCTCATATAACTTAATAGTTAAAGAAAGCAGTTGCTATAGATTTTTTTTAAACCTAAATATATGCTACAAAATAATCTTATCACTTGTTTTTACACTTTTACTCAATTGGCATTAAAAACATACACGTTAGATGAATAATACCATGAGTTTTTGTTGAGTTGAGGTCAGCAATTTGATTAACATTTCACTTATATTTATCTTAAAAATAGGTACCCCTTTGAATTATGATGAATGAAATGTAGTACCTGCACTGAGAGAAGGTAAGGATAGAGCCATGTACTCTAGTGATACAAGGAGGGGATAAGATGTCAGGGTGTAGAGTTGTCACATTCAAGTTTCCTCTAACAGTGTATTCAGTACGAAGTAGATAGGACGAGTTGAAGAACCATTTTTAAATCACAAAATATCAAATTTAGAGGGAACCACATTGACAACTTCTAGGTCATGTCTTTAAAGACAAAGGTGTTCATCCTGAATATAATGATAGCTGGAACAAGGCAACAAGTTTGGATTGAGAGATGGGGCCATATAATGAAGATGGCTAAGTTGATTGCCCAGTTTGAATACCTGAATGACGTGATAGAGCAGAACTTTCTACTGCCCTAAAGCGTCTCCCGATCATTGACCATCACATCTCATTTAATGCCACTATATCTGGGGGTTTCTTTGTTATAGCAGTTTAGTCTAGACCCTGACTAACAAATTTACATGTGGGAAAATCTGCTTCCTCTTAATTTCTTTTATTTGTTCAAGAGATGGCCTTTAGAATTGTACAGAATTAGTATTCTCCCTTTCAAATATTGTACCATTTTAGCTATTGAGGGATAATGACTGTCTGCTGTACATTTATTCTTCTTTCCTAAGTCTTCATCAGACTCTATTCCTCCAATGCCTGAGCATTACCTCCCTTATCTGGATACCATAACCCTCTAATGCAGCCTGGGTTTGCTGCTCTGTCACATTCTCCTGTTCTTTTCATGAAGAAATCTCAGGTCTCCCCTATAATAATCTCCTATGAAACACTTAATTTATCTCACAACAACCCTATTATTATTCCTATATTTCCAATAAGTAAATGAGCCTTCGAAGGAAAAGATAGCTATGGTTCTACACAGGTAGAACAATAGCATAGTCGAGTGCAAACCCAGATTGGTATGACACCCAAGCTTAATTAGCCAATAGATTCTAATGCCATTTGATATGCTTTAGTTTCTGAAAAGTACAGGCTTCTGCCTTATGCAAGATTCTGTGTCTGGAAAAGAATAAGACATATATATTTACCTGTTATCACAAAAGCATGTGCTTTTCAGTGTCTATTTTGGTCAGGTTTTTAACTTGAAAGCAAGAGAAGGAAACATTCTAAGTAATTTAGAAAACCAAATCTATCAAATTATTAAGCCTGCTTTATACACAGAAGATTCTTGATTCTTTTCTCTTTACTGAAAACACGGGATATTTTCTACTCAAATCTTTTTGCCACACAGTTTTGGCAACTGCATTTGATCCTGAAAAAGATGGTCTGGTTTCTTCTTCCATTGTTCAATTTTTTTTTTTATTTTTTTATTTTTTTTTATTTATTTTTTTTTTCTCCAGCTAGAAAGACATTATGATTCTCAGGACCACAGTCAGCTTTCTAGAAGACTTAATGTTTTTTGCTTGAGGTCTCCTTCCTTTGCTGAGTTGGCTGGGAGGTTTCTAACATGCCAGATCTTGAGGTTGATGGGAAGCACATGTAGCTTATGTTTAGGGGCCACATCTACCCCAGATAATTTCCCCATGTTCTTTAAGTCCGGTCACCTTCCCTGCATGTGAAAGTCATACGACTGTTCTTATGCCCTCCTCCCCTAAAACTCAAGAAACCAAAGCACAAACTAAGAAGTTATGGACGTCTTGTTTGGGGCACTTCTATGTTGGAAATTTAAAAACCTTGCATTATCAAGTTGTAAAAATGGAAATTGTTACTGAGTAATGACAAAGGAAAACTATCATTGGGTTTAGAAAGAGTTTACTAATCATCTATTTCAACCTCTTCATTTTATAGATGAGACTAGCAAGTCCCAGAAAGTTGAAGTGACTTGCTCGAGTTCACATAGATAGGGTGGCAAATTTGAGTACGAAGACTTTTGTTACATCCCTCACACAATACCGGGTCGGTCTGTTGTCTATGCTATGAATCATATTTGTAGAACAAAGTGTCTAGTGATAGATAAAAATTATTTAAACCTTGCCTGTGCTTCTGTCTTGTGTCTAATAGGCAATTAATATAATTAATAATAATAATAATAGTGATAATGATAATACTTAACATCCTCGAGAATATTTACTAAGCACTGACTGTAAGTATCGGGGCTTCATATTACCAAATTATCTGACCCTCCAAAACATTTCATGGGATTGGTAGCAATGTCATTTTCATTTATAAACGAGGAAATGGAGGTCCAGGGATTTGTCTGAAATCACAGAGCTCATAGGGGCAAAGCGAAAACTCAAAATTTGGAATGTGGCTTCAGAATCTACGCTCTAACCCATGCACTCTGCTGCTCCTGACGGTGGACTTTCTACCTAGTTTTTCGACAATTGATCAACTGGAGTGTGTGTGTACACATATGTCAGCCATGATATATGCCATGTTGTGTTAGTAATATACGTGCATTGTAGTCTTTCTATGTGTGGGCAACAGAAAGGTTTCAGAAAAAAAAAGTTCTGGTTACTTATATCTTCTCAAGCAAGATTGACGTCATGGGCTCAGAATGTGTTGAGATAATCAAATAAGCAGAAGGAGGATAGATACTTCATGATTTAATGGTTACAACTGAAGTACAGTTATTAGACTTGCATAATAATTTATTTGTTTTAAAAGCACTATCCTATGCATTTTAGGCAGTATTCACCTACCAAAAACTGTCAATCCATAAGCCAAACAGATAGCAGGCAAGAAAACTTGAGACAAAGAGAAAGAAAAAAATGAAAATTAGTGTTTTCTGTTTTGAATGTAAAAAAAAAAAAAAAAAGTGATACCAATGATGCTTTGGGTCAAGAACGTAGAAGAACATTTTTGTCGCCTCCCCTCCAGATACCAGTGTTCTCACAGGCCACCGCTCTCACACCTCCCATTTGAAACTCCTGGGCCCATTTTATTTCTTTTTTAATTTTATTTTAGTTTTGTTTCATTACATTTATCTATTTTGAGAGAGAGACAGAGCGCATGTAAGTTGGGGAGGGGCAGAGAGAGAGGGAGAGAGAGAATCCCAAGCAAGCTCCTTCCTGTCAGTGTGGAGCCCCTCACAGGGCCTGAACCCACAAACTATGAGATCATGACCTGAGCCAAAGCCAGATGCTTAACAACTGAGCTACCCAGGTGCCCGTTTTATTTTATTATTTTAAATGTTTATTTATTCATAAATAAATAAATAAATGAGAGAGAGAGAGAGAGAGAGACAGAGATTCCCAAGCAGGCTCTGCACTGTCAGCGTGGAGCCTGAGGTGAGGTTCGAACCGACAGACCGTGAGATCATAACCTGAGCAAAGATCAAGAGTTGGATGCTTAACTGACTGAGCTACCCAGCTGCCCCTCCTGGGCCAATTTTAAAAGGCAGAGCCTATTCTTCTTTCAAAGAAAATCTTAAAATTATAGGAGGAAAAGGAATTTGAACCATGTTCCTTCTTGCCTCTAAGTATAAGCACAGCACATCGAAGTCTGCATATTGTATCCTTTAAGCGGTTATATTAACACATGGCTGAGTAGTTTGTGTATACTCATTTTAAACTATTTTAAAGTTTATAATTGACTTTTTTATACTGCAGACGCATATGGCTTATTTGTTATTAAACAAGACTCTTTATGCTTTTTTTCA